>NC_064624.1:61584753-61887253 GCF_023898315.1 Schistocerca nitens
CCCCGACCGCCTCCCCGTCCGCCCCCCCTCCCCGTCCGCCCCCCCCTCCCCGTCCGCCCCCCCTCCCCGTCCGCCCCCCCTCCCCGTCCGCCCCCCCCTCCCCGTCCGCCCCCCCTCCCCGTCCGCCCCCCCTCCCCGTCCGCCCCCCCTCCCCGTCCGCCCCCCCTCCCCGTCCGCCCCCCCTCCCCGTCCGCCCCCCCTACCCGTCCGCCCCCCCTACCCGTCCGCCCCCCCTACCCGTCCGCCCCCCCTACCCGTCCGCCCCACCCTGGCCGTCCGCCCCACCCTGGCCGTCCGCCCCACCCTGGCCGTCCGCCCCACCCTGGCCGTCCGCCCCACCCTGGCCGTCCGCCCCACCCTGGCCGTCCGCCCCACCCTGGCCGTCCGCCCCACCCTGGCCGTCCGCCCCACCCTGGCCGTCCGCCCCACCCTGGCCGTCCGCCCCACCCTGGCCGTCCGCCCCACCCTGGCCGTCCGCCCCACCCTGGCCGTCCGCCCCACCCTGGCCGTCCGCCCCACCCTGGCCGTCCGCCCCACCCTGGCCGTCCGCCCCACCCTGGCCGTCCGCCCCCCCCTGGCCGTCCGCCCCCCCCTGGCCGTCCGCCCCCCCCTGGCCGTCCGCCCCCCCCTGGCCGTCCGCCCCACCCTGGCCGTCCGCCCCACCCTGGCCGTCCGCCCCACCCTGGCCGTCCGCCCCACCCTGGCCGTCCGCCCCACCCTGGCCGTCCGCCCCACCCTGGCCGTCCGCCCCACCCTGGCCGTCCGCCCCACCCTGGCCGTCCGCCCCACCCTGGCCGTCCGCCCCACCCTGGCCGTCCGCCCCACCCTGGCCGTCCGCCCCACCCTGGCCGGCCGCCCCACCCTGGCCGGCCGCCCCACCCTGGCCGGCCGCCCCACCCTGGCCGGCCGCCGCCCCACTACTCGTAGTTCTTGGGTATATGAAGATGGTACCTGTTCTTGCAGACATGTCCGAAAGGGCTAACTGGCTATTCGACCATCTTCTTCTATGTGGATGCACAAACAGTGCCCGAACTCTTACGGGAACTGGCAAAAAGCCGAGTAATAAGTATAGTGGGTAGGGGCACTATGAATATAGTGCTGGAGAATAGGTTGGGAATGTGGGTCTTGTGGTAGGCATGCCAGAGATAAGTCCCTTCAGTCACACTATCATCTGTGTCTTTGGTGGCACAGATTGATAGAGCATCTTCCATGTATGCAGGAGATCCTAGGTTCAAGTCCTGATCGGGGAACATATTTTCAGCTGTCCCCATTGACATATATCAATGCCTGTATGGAGCTAGGGGTATTCATTTCATTGTAGTTCTCGGGCTCGCAGCCTTTCCAATCCTACTATGTTAATGCACAGGGAGTAAGCACTCTCTCTCTTCTTCTTGCTACGGGCAAACTGTCAGGTTACCAAAGGAAGGATAGGGCTCAGTAAGCACCGTGAAGTACGCTATGTAATGACTGATTATGTGTTTAATTAGTGCAGTATGGCACAGTGTGAAATGATGGAGATGCATGTTGGCAGAATAGCTGCTCATTAAAATATATTTCTTTAAATTTTTTGTGTATACATGATACAAATCTCTGAAAATTTGCATCATATTTATAAAAAAAAGTATTGAGAGCCATGTCATAAATACAGAAGGGTATAAGCATTTTTAACTGAGTTTTTTCTTTCTTTCAGTGGCTTGAAGATAACTTGGGAATCTCTCATCCAAATGATTTTATCAAGGAGGATCCTGAACTAAATTTGGAGGTGTGTAAAACTGAGAATGCAGTAAGCATTTGCATCTCTGATTTATTGCATGTAGGGTCGTAAAAATGTATTTGTGTAATTGCTTAATGTAAGGAATGCATTACTGTGAGACAGGCACATGTTATGACTTTTCTTGAGATAAATGCAATTAATAATTTTACACTACTGTTGAACTATTCCACTTGATGTGGATTAGCAACTGGTATGTGATTATTGTTCTGAATAGAATCTGAACAGAATTTATAACAATGTTTTTAACCATATTTTCAGTGACCCTTCTGGTTGTTAAACATTTTGTATAAGTTTAAACCACGAGAGTGCACATCATTTGAAAAATATTCTTCCTTTCAGTAACTTATGATGCATGGATTGCAGAAGAATACATTGCCCATGATTGATCTCTTCAGTGAATCGTTGATATTTGTCAGTTTGAACCAAAAATTTTCAAAGGTGCCAAAGGTATGAAGTGTGATACTATTTGTATGTGATAGATCACACTTGCTACATTGATCTTAGAATAGTTACAGTATGGCTACCTCAATCGTACGTGTTGAATTACTTATAGATTTGTCAGTCACAGAAAAACTCTAGAACCTATGCAGATAAATCCGTGTATTACCTCACCGTAGTTGTCATAGCAGATCCAAATAAATTATCTTCTTGGCGCAACCTACAGCTTTGATAAGGTCTGATTGTATAAAGCATAAAATTCAATCCAGTAAAATAAAATGTTGTGGTATTAATTTTGTCCACTTTGCTTAAGAGAAAGTGGATGGTTAGATTCATAAACGTCTCACAGGAATAAGACAACTAATATTGGGGAATATAAGGTAGAGTACTGAAAAACCTAAATCCAAAGACTTACTATGCAAGACACTATACAGTGCATGGCGGTGGGTATGTTCCACCACTGTTAGTCATTTCCTTCCCTTTCCTGTTTACAAGCAGAACGAGGAAAAGGCAACTGTCCCGTTGCCTCCATACAAGCCCTAATTTCTCTTGCCTTTGTGGTGTCTGTAAAGGACTCTCAGGCACATTGATGTCTGGTGATGGTGCAAGCATACCAGTCAAGGAAAAAAATGATCATACTAGGGACAGTGCATATGGTATATAAAAAAAGAGTGAATCTGGCATAACTGGTTCCTGCATCACATTTTCTCTTCCCAAATTAAGCATTTGTTTGTTAGGCTTCATTCTGTTGTATATGCATGGTGTAATAATAATTTTCTATGGGGCACAGGCATAGTAGTTTTTGCATATGGTATTCACTTTGGAGGATGTGTTCAATATTGAAATCAATTCATTTAGCAATTGTGTTCCTTTACTGTCACTGCTCTGATATTTTCCCACATTACGTCAGTTCACAATAAGAGGTAGATCGACACCTTGGACTATTAACTCAGTTGTTGGCATTGTGCTTCATAAAATCTTCCATTAGTAAACGTGCCTCTGCATCATTTCCATGTTGCTGCCTTCGTGCTATTGTGGGGAAGATTAATCTGGAATGCATAATTCCATTTCGTCCCCTATCTTTACAATCCACAGTGCACCAGGAAAAAGTATTCGTCTATGTTCACAAGTTCACCATCCATGACTGTATACTACCCAACAGCAACCCTACATAATTGATGTCTTCCCATTGTTATGTCAAAACTCACAATTTATTGGTACATATCTAAACTCTGACTTCTAGAATATTACAATCACTAAATCCTATTAATAGTTTCCTGTTTCAGTATACACAAACAGATGATTTCAGAAGTAACAAAAGATACTAGATGAAAAAACAGTAAACAGAAAAATATAGCTCTATCTCTGACAGTTACAGAGGATACACAAAGTTTGATGCATTATATTATAGGCAAATATTAGTGTACGAATCAGACACACGAACTTTCATTATGTTTCCTTTACAATACACACTGATCAACATTTACATCTGCAGTATGCCTCAAATGCCAGTTCCCAAAATTTTCTCAACATTCACTCAAAAAGAATGTCATCTGCCCTCCAAGGATTCGTGTTTGAGTATCTGAACCATATCCATAACATATGTGTGCTAATCAAAGCTAATAGTAGCAAATCTAAAAGCATGCAACTGAATTGCTTCAATGTCTGACTGGTGGGATGTCACATTGTCAAGCATGCGTATGTTCCAACAAATTTTGGAAAACCGGAGTTCAAAAGAGAATATATGAAAGTGGTGAGATAAAGCTGGGAAAATGTGATCAAAATCACTACCACACAATTTAAACCTGCGAGGAAGCTACAAAAATCGAATTTTCTGAACTTCGCTTTACGTGAGTTTCAGATAGACCCTGTTGTTACAACCAGTAAGGATACAAAAATTCTCAGTGTAAGAACAAGAGAGGAATTTTTTAGTGACTTCAGCGTCTCTTGCATATAAACACTAGATTTCAACCTGTCAGGAAAGAAACACACATGAATAAATCACTCATCAGTAATCCATTTTTCAACAAATTATTCATTCATATACCATGAATTGTAAGAAACTTGCAGACATACTGAAAACCAGATTATGCCAACCACAAAGGAAGAGAGAACACAGGTAGTGGAACATTGCTTATGATGAGGGACTAGTAGATGCGAGGGAAAAAGCATTGGAAACTTTAAATGGTAACAAACCCCAGAAAATGGCAGGAATTCTTGAAAGTATACAAACAAATGTTCAAGGCTATAAAAAAGTGTAAACTGGGTCACTTGAAACCAACATAAAAATAACAATTTTTGTCTATTACTTTCGCTCAGTTATCGACTGTGTGCCTCTGAAAGAACAATGAGTTTTGGAAGCAAAACAATTCTGATTAAAAATCATCTGTTGAGGAACTGAAGGAAATCAGTACTTTGCAAAATAACAAGTCATGTGCAGAAGACAGAAACTCATAGAAGTAGTATGGAGATACGGATACTGAGCAACAGTAATCTCACACAAACAACTGGCAGAATTATGTTAAACATTTGTAAAAGTGAAAAAATTACTGAAGAGTGGAAATGAGCATAAATTGATCCTCTTCATAAAAATGAGATAAAACCAGTCTGAATAATTACAGAGAATTTCACTGCATCCAGTTATGTCTAAAATTCCTTAAAAAGCTCTGTGAAGGCAACTGGATGAACAAGTAGGCCTATTAATAGGAGAGTATATGGCACGATTTTGCAAACGCAATTGTGCAGAGAACAGATATGGGAACCAATGTCAATTTTGCAAAGATGACGATGTGTAAATACTGTAGCAACTTATGCCAAGTGTCAGAAAGGCTTATGATTTGACAGAAAAATACTTGATTCAGTATGTCAGAGAAATTCAAAATTAACAGGAAAACAGTGGCATTTATCCAATAGACATAAATGGGTACAACACTAGACATTAAACTGATTGGAGAAATTTCAGAAGTATTTGAAATGCACAACAGTGTGCAGCCAGAGATCCATGATCCACTGCAATTTAAAATAATTGTGAAAAAGTTATGAAGACGTAGGGGAAGGAGATAAGGGAATCCAAATCGAAATTAAAAAAGAGCAGAGAATTAACATGAGGTGTATGGCTTATGTAGACACTGACTATTCTAAGATACTGTACAGAAGCCAAACTTGTCCTGGAGAAGCTTCACAAAATGTCAAAGAAAACTAGTCTACAAAACATCAGTGAGAAAACTCAGTAATGGACAGGAAGCCTACAGATAGTCTCTCCATTATAACTTGGTATGAGGAAGTGTCACAAGATACATACATTAAATATCCAGGAGAGATCATCCAATCACCAAGACATATTTATTTATTTATCCTATTCTGTCAAGGGCCATCAGGTTCTCTTTTGCATTGGACCAGGGTTTCCCACATACATCATAGTTACCTAAGAAACAACAATCTTAATATGACAAATAGTATTGAAATGATATGAGTGTCTTGAGTGGCAATGTAAGTAATACTGACTATGATCTAACAAAGTTAATGACAGTACTAGTAGTATTACAGCTCTTGCCACTTATTTGGTAGTGGTAACAGTAGTAATGACAACAATAATAGTGGCAGGTATAAAGAGGATTTATAAATGTACAAGATAGCTTTCTGCTGTAGTGAGTTCCATGGAAATGAAATTTAAGAAGCCTTCACCTTGTAAGAATTTTGAGAAAAGAGAAAGATCTGGGTGGAGCGTAATTATATGCTCCAATGTCAGTTCAAAGAGCAAGTTAAAAGCAGCCAAACCTGTGTACTTCAGGACGTTTGTAGAGGACACACATTGGTGACTTTCTGTTAATAGATGTGATCTCTATGAACATATTCCTCTTGTTTATCTTCATGATTGTTGGATGTGTGTAAGTATATTATATGATAAATCAGAGCATGTGTATGCCCCTACTCCACCCAGTTGTCAGTTACATCTATTGTGTCTTAAAAAGATGTAGTCTTCCCAATTTACAGAACTTGTGGACATACTTGGTTGGAGCCACATCTATGACAGAAGTATCAGATGTAGGTCCGTGTCTTGAAATATGTGACAGACTTTGTTATGATGAGGTGGCAGAGATCGAACATTTGTGTGTGCAGTATGAAGTTTAGTGCATTTAGCTACAAGGCTCATGAAGATACTAGATAGTAGAGACTTTAGGCCAGTGAGGTTATGAGAACAAAGCATACCAGAGTGCATTATGGTAGGGGAGCAAGGTTCCTTGAAGTGAAAGTGGGAGATATCTCCAGGAGGAGGGAGGTTTTGTGGCCAAGGCCAACATGCTTTGCACTGGTCAGTGAATGGTCAACTGAAGACAGGAAGAGAAAGTTCCTGAACAGAGCTAGAATAATCTATGCACAATAATACTGAAAGCAAGATAAATGGAATGACAGACTGCTGTCTTATTGTTGGTCCTAATGATGAGTAACCACAGTAATATGATGATAATTTACGGTCTTATTTCTACTTTAGTAATTTATCATCTGAATCAGAGCCTTGTGAGCATATTGAAGTAATAGTGAATTAATGAATAGTATTGGTATTGGAGTTACGAGAATTGAGCAGAAAAGTAGTACTAAAAATAATGCTAGACAAACAGATAAAAATAAGAGGGGAAACTCTTTCAAATATAATATTAGTAAAACAAATTGTTTCTTTGCAAAATAAAGACCTGAAAGTGAACACACAAAATTAGGGCAATAAGAGTTGACAAATTTTTTAGCTTCTAAAGTCCAGACACTCCAGTTGATGTGCATTGCAGACTGATCATTCCTATTTTAGTTCTTCACCATTATCCTGCCATCGTTTGTCCACATGTTTTGCAGCTGAAGTCCTGGAATCACACTGTTCAAAATCTTCAGTCTTTCAAAAGTGAGATCCTTGCTTATTTTCAAACCTAACTTCAGGAGTTTCTGGCTCAAAAGCTTGTCAGCTGATATGGAGTCATTATAACAAAAAAATCTATTTTAAAACTACTACTGGAATAACTCTTTGCTGCAGAAAGTACTGTGATTCATGGTCAAACAAAAATGACTGATTGAGAAGCAGGAAAGAAAAATTCTCAGGAAAATATTTGGACCAGTTTTCTGTGAACGAATTTGGATATGGAGTCCCTTTAGAGAGATTTATAGACAGACAGAAACAATAAGAGACAGCTTTAGATGCATCACAGGATGACCGTCGACAGGCTCACAAGGCAGAGCTCTGAGGTAGCAAGCACTAGCAAAAGCAATTCAAAATTGGTCATAGGTACAGAAGAAGTTGGACTCTCACAAGGTAACATAATAAATCGAAAAAGAGTCAAGACAGACCATGAAACATACTTAAACAGCAACACATGGAAAACAGAAATGGGTATACATATTTGGAAGACCACAAGAGAGACCACAGAGGACGTACACTATGTGATCAAAAGTGTCCTGACAGCTGCCTGAAAAATGGCTTAAAATGCGCCCTCCATCAGTAATGCTGGAATTGAATATAGTGTTGGCCCATCCTTATCCATGGTGACAGGTTTCATTCTCGCAAGCATACTTTCAATCAGGTGCTGGAATGTTTCTTGCGGAATGGCAGCCGATTCTTAACAGGTGTTGCACTGAGGAGATGTATCGATGTCAGTCGGTGATGCCTGGCATGAAGTCAGCTTTCCAAAACATCCCAGAGGTATTATAAAGGATTCAGGTCAGGTCTCTGTGCAGGCCAGTTCATTGCAGGGATGTTACTGTCGTGTAACCACTCCGCCATTGGCTGTGCATTATGAACAGGTGCTCAATTGTGTTGACAGCTGCAATTGCCATCCCAAAATTGGTCTTCAACAGTGGGAAACAAGAAGGTGCTTAAAACATCAATATAGGCCTGTGCTGTGATAGCGCCACACAAAAAACAAGGGGTGCAAACCCCCTCCATGAAAAACATTGACACCATAACACCAGAATCACCTCCGAATTTTACTGTTGGCACTACACACACTGGCAGATGATGTTCACCAGGTATTTGCCATACCCACATCCTGCCATTAGGTCACAACATCGTGTACTGTGATTCTTCATTCCACAGAACAATTTTCCACTGTTCAATTGTGCAATGGTTTCGCTCTTTACAACAGGCAAGGCATCGTTTGGCATTACCTGCGTCATGTGTGGCTTATGAGCAGGTGCTCGACAGTGAAATATAAGGTTTCTCACTGCCCACTTAACAATCATAATACCTGCAGTGAATAATGATGAAGTCTGGAATTCCTGTGTGATGGTCTGTATAGATGTCTGCCAGTTACACATTACGGCCCACTCCAACTGTCAGCAGTTTCTGTAAGTCAACAAATGAGATCAGCCTGTACTATTGTGTGCTGTATGTGTCCCTCCACGTTTCCACTTCACTATCATGTCGGAAACAGTGGACCTAAGTACGTTTAGGAGTGTGGAAATCTGACATACAGACATATGAAATAAGTGTTCCCCAATCACCTGACCAAGTTAGAAGTCTGTGGGTTCTGCAGAGTGCCCCATTCTGCTCTCTCATGATGTCTGATGACTACCGAGTTCACTGATATGGAGTACCTAGCAGTAGGCAACAGCACAGTGCACCTCATATGAAAAACCTATTTTTTTGGGGGTGTTTGATCAAAAGTATCCACATTGTGTATGTAAAGAAATTGGGACGGATGTAGGAATATGAAAAAAAAAATTTTGAATTTAGACACTATCTCTTAAAAGTTAATGTATGAAATAGCAATGATGATAAAAATGTAATCTGGAAACATCTCCCATAATTACCAGTGTGAGGAGATTAGCAATAGTCATAGGTAGCTGATTGTCAGTAGACTTCACAGAAGTAATCTGCAGTAGCAGCTTCTGCTTTTTAATATGCTATGTGTCACATTCTGCAACCCTCTAGACAATATGGTTTGTGGAATACAATGAGTAGATCCAAGAATGAGTGAATGAATGAATAACTAACCAACCTTCCCACCCTCTCTCTGACCAGGATATAGGCTACAGTATGATTTCACACTGAAAGAGAAATTAAATTTATGAATGAAATAAAAAAATTAAGAAATAAATTCAGCACAAGAAAACAGAGTAAGATTACCCTATTTTACTGAAAGGGAAGTGATAGCTGTGTAACTAGAACATGTGTTGGTTCCAAAAAGGTTATATCCTGGACACGAATAAAGATACAAATGTAGGATAACTTTATGTTCAGATGTATAGCTATAAAGCTTTTATTTGCAGAAGAACCATTCAATTTATCATGAGTACATCTTCTATATGCATGCATGTGTAATGGGGTACTTTTCACAATTTGGTTAAGTGCAGTGTTTTCATTCACTTTTGACAAATGTTCACTATTCCTTCAACTGGACACGCAACAAACATTGAGGCAATAGACTTGTCCCATACTTATTGAAACACATTTGGAGTTCTTGTGCTCAAAGTTGTTTTTTTTTTATTTAGTGAACCTTAAGTTACTGCATGGCAAGGCAAATAGATGGAGCCTTCCACAAACCCCGACAAAAAAATGACATACTGTGAGATCAGACAAAATTCAGGGTCGGCAGGTGAATGTGAGATGTGTATGCCCCTTATGGCTGATACATCAATAAGGCAGCTTATTGTTAAGAAGTGCTCTTTCATGCAGGTGCCAGTGTGGTGATGCTCCATCCTGGTTAAAAATGATTTTTTTCTCAGGATAGTTTCCTTTGCATCTATGTCGAAACCTTCTGTTATTTCTATTTATGTCAAAATTTCATGTCTTGTGAAGTTCCTTGCTGTACTGATTATACTCCTCATTAATAACATGAAAGTGTTGCTTCATTAAATTACATAATTTGAATAACAAATCATGACCACCACCAAGAAATGGTTTCTTTTTCCAATTCACAATACATTATCCTTGCCTTTGTTATTACTCATTTTCAATGCAGTTATTGTTTAAAAATCAATTATTTGATATAGTTACCTTAATTCAACTTACTGTCAGAGATGACTCAGTCTTTCTTGTTATTGAGAAATAGTTTGTTTAATCTGACACATTTCTCATTAGGTGATCATCTTTGGGTTTGCTGACTGAATTTCTGGATTATCCTTTATGTTAAAGGTTTTCTGCTAGGCTCCAGTAACAAACTTGTTTTAGTGCTATTGTAGCTGTCCACATTCTGATTGCTTCTTAATATTTATTCATTGTATACTGGCTGTTTATAATTGGCCACCTGAATTTATCTGCAGTTGTATTAATCCCTCGCCTGCTGTGAAATGTATGAAAGCACATTCTTTCATTTGAGAGAACACTGTCCTCATTGTGACCATGTTGTTTATTTCCTATTTATGGTACTACACAATTCTTTGTCATTTATATGCCTATAAAATAACACCACTTCATGTAGTAATTCCTATAGCTTTCATGTCGAGCTGTACTCCTCAATTTCCTCTGTGGATGAAACTGATGGGACATTTAACGACTTTGATGTTCCATGCAGTGAGCTATCTCAAGAGAATGGTATAATATTGAATGCTGCAGTTGTGAAAAAAAAATACATTTAATAGCAGTTCAGATAGATATTTCTTCAGTTCTTTCCTTTGCCAGTTTCATCAATAAAAATCGGAAGATTTTTTTACATTTTTCTCTGATACTTCGCATAACTGTATGTGCCTGAGAGGTGAAAGGTATTTCAGGCATTTAATTTTGAAGTATCAAGTAGGAAATTTGTTTTCAAATAAATCAATGTTTCTATAGTTACTTACACAGCTAAAAAGAAAGTGCTGAAATGAAGTGTTAATTTTTACCTATAATTTTCTTCCATAACTGCTACTTTTATGTAGTGTCTCTTTTTGATAATACATTCAGATGTTAGTGGGTGTTAATACAATTTTATTTATTTACTGTTTCATCAGTTTTAAATCACCGGTAATTCTTTGTACTATTTCAGGTGGCAGCCTCAATAAGAAAAGCATCTGATAGTTTAAGGTACGTTTTTATTATTCACTGCAGAATTTTTCGAGCAATATAAATTTTTAGTTACTCCATGTGAAAGGAAAACAAACAATAACCCCTAGGGACCAATATACCATAAGTTATTTTTAAAAAGTTCTGTTTTTGGAGTTATATTTTTTCTATATATTAACCATTTGCAGTATATACATACAGTATATACTGACTACAGCAACATTATGCATTTTATCAGAGAAAACACTACTATATGTACTATTCTGTTATTGCAGAAAATTAAAAAGATGCTTTCAGGTATTACAAGGTACATCAGTCCCATTTATAACAGTGGTTTGCAATAACTGCACAAACAGAACAAAAAAGCCATTTATGATTAACTGTCAATCCAAGCTTTCCAATAATGAGTAGATGCAAGGTGAAGCATTAATTTTATGTTCTTAAAACATATCAGTTTCTCAGATTTACTGATCAGCCAAGAATGTTGTTTACTGCTGGCCCCACGATGCCACATGTCACCTTTTGTTTTGTGGATTTGACTTAGCAGAAGTTGTAAAGAAATACTAGTTTTGTCCACATTTCTGGCATAAGATACAGGAAACTTTTCTCACTTGGTTAAATTCATGCAACCAATGTTTGCCCCCTTCTTCATCAACTTTATTCATTTCATTGCCTATCACTGAGCATGAAATTAGGCTTCTATTTTGGAACTTACACAGCCAACAGACAAAACAATTGAAGTCTGTTTTGAATGTCTAAATTTTCTGCAGTCTAGTTTGTTGTTCACTGAATTAGATTTCCACTTACAGGTACATTGCAGGTGCACATATAGCTGAAGCACTGTAAAAGTAAAAGTTCAGCAGCTTCATATACAGGGTGTTACAAAAAGGTACGGCCAAACTTTCATGAAACATTCCTCATACACAAAGAAAGAAAATATGTTATGTGGACATGTATCCGGAGGCGCTTACTTTCCATGTTAGAGCTCATTTTCTGACTTCTCTTCAAATCACATTAATCATGGAATGGAAACACACAGCAACAAAATGTACCAGCGTGACTTCAAACACTTTGTTACAGGAAATGTTCAAAATGTCCTCCGTTAGCAAGGATACACGTATCCACCCTCCGTCGCATGGAATCCCTAATGCGCTGATGCAGCCCTGGAGAATAGCGTATTGTTTCACAGCCGTCCACAATACGAGCACGAAGAGTCTCTACATTTGGTACCGGGGTTGCGTAGACAAGAGCTTTCAAATGCCCCCATAAATGAAAGCCAAGAGGGTTGAGGTCAGGAGAGCGTAGAGGTCATGGAATTGGTCCGCCTCTACCAATCCATCAGTCACCGAATCTGTTGTTGAGAAGCATACAAACACTTCCAATGAAATGTGAAGGAGCTCCATCATACATGAACCACATGTTTTGTCGTACTTGTGAAGGCACATGTTCTAGCAGCGCAGGTAGAGTACCCCGTAAGGAATGATGATAACGTGCTCCATTGAGCATAGGTGGACGAAACTAAAATGAGCTCTAACATGGAAATTAAGCGTTTCCGGACACATGTCCACAAAACATCTTTTCTTTATTTGTGTGTGAGGAATGTTCCCTGAAAGTTTGGGTGTACCTTTTTGTAACACCCTGTATAACACTGTGAAGTCACTTCAGTATGCACCTGGAACACAGAGCAGCAGAATTAAGAACATTTCATTTAAGTAGTGTAGATAATGTAGATTTGCTGACTCTAAACCTTCTTCCAATTGTGCTGTTTTTCAATACACCATATTCTGCTTCCTGCAGAATTTTTAGTTTCACTTGCTTATCTATTCTTTGTGCTTCATACAGCATGACAACCCTTTCACTTCTTGGAACTCAGTGTTACTACTACTGGCTCTATTTAAAGAATATAAAAGCACATCTCACCATCGAATTGCACTTGTTGATGCAATCTAGTTTTTCACGCTGTTTGTGTCACAATTGTTTTCCTTGTTGATGGTGATTGTTGAGCAATGTTATGCACAAAGGTCAGCTAGAGAAACATTAGGAAAAAAGAAAAACATTGACAATTCAGGTTTAATGAAAAATGTAATGATGCTACAGACTAAAACACAGTCCGTAATTCATGCTGACGGAAATTTGTTAACCAGTAAAACATTGTACAATATCATGTACATCACTGCCAGTACTGATATTCTGCTGGTGTTAACCAAGTGTTCACCTTAAGTGAGTTCATGTTAAGCCTGATGTTTGAAATATACATTGTGGTTCATTATTATTGATAAGTAAAAATATTACAAAGCAGTTATGTTAGTAACACATTCTATAAAACAGCTGGTTTGTGTGTCTGTTCTTTAATAAAAGAGTGTGCTTCTTTTATACAGAAGTGCAGGTGAGGTGTCAGCAGCTGTATAGTGCTAACTATTGTAATTGAAAATGACATGGAAGTCATACAAATTCAATGTGATGGGTACAGGCTAATGTCCTACCATGTAGAACAAGTAAGAGGAAAGGGTGAGTGCTTATATATCCAAAACCTGGAGTCAAGTTTCAGCCCCTTCAGTTTAATGAATGTTGGGGTGAACAACTCTTTGATTACTGTGTCAGCAATGTGGATTGGGAAACAAGCTTGTTGTATTCAGTTTACAGGCCACCATCATGTTATTAAATTTCATAAAGCAGCTGTAGTCAGCTTTAGTATGGCCATGAAGACTTAACTGGTGAGTCATCTTTTGTGACTTGTGAGAAGCTAACCAAGGGCACCTAGAATCCCCTATATCTGATTGTGGGAAATCTAACACAGTACAATTCCCCAAAAGGACTTAGTGCACACATTGCAAATTTGGCTGATTTGGGAGCAAAACTGATAGTGATTTATCTGGCCATGACAGTAAAATGAATATTGATCAGTTGTGCTCAGATCATTGGAGGAAACTATTGTCATCACAGAATTAGAGGGAAATTACAGGACAAATGTTATCAGTAGGTATATAAGGGGCACAGTGTGGATGGAGAGTTACACTTTTTGTTAATAATTTTCCTAGTATTCTTATTCTGTAAACCACCACAATACTAACTGGAAGTAAGAGCAAGAGATGAATAACTCCTTGGACTTGATTATGTTATGCAAGGTAGAGAGAGCTCTACCTACTTCAGAAGACAACAAACTGCGATAGTGAAATATTCTGCTATACTGTCTGTAGTGCACAATCAGATCTTCCTTTGTGCTCAGTAAAGCTCTTTTTTCCTGTCACAACATGTTCTCATCCCAAATTGTAACTATGCCTTTTAGGTGTTTGAACTGTAGTAGCCACTTGACCTGTTGTGTAGGAAGGCAGGACTGACGAGGTTGCAAAATCATTTTTAGGAAAAAATTCAATTCTGCATTTACTGTGTATATCCATGGTAAACATTTACCATTTTTCACCTAGTAAATGCTCACAGATGAGTGTGACTGCTGTGTCTAGATTTAAACCTGTTCCTTGCAAAGCACTGTGAAATAAGAGATTAATATCTCTGGTTAGGCCTATATGATAAGCATCACACGCCCTTCAGCAATGTTTTGAGGTGAGTCACACAGTTGTTTGGAAAGCATTGGATATCTGCGGTATCCTAGCAATGGATTCTCTGGTATCATAGCAATGGACCGACTGCTGTACCTACAATTGAACCAATGTGATGATTCCATTTGGTATATCCACATATTGCTACACTCAAGAACATATGAGAGTAGTGATAGGATACTATGTTTCTCCTTTTTGTGAAATACACTATTTTTAGTCGTAATGTTTGAAGCTAGCTGGCAATCCTTGCACTACTTCAAAATTTTATCTAGGTAAAGGCTGATACATTCTTTTAAGTTCTTTATATTTGACAGAGCTAGTAATTATATGTGCCTGTACAGTTCTGGATAGTTTTGCCTTTTATCTGTCTTGGCTATGAAACTGAGTCAACAATACTGTTCATTATAGTTTACCTACATTTCTATATTCATATTTATAATAACTTCTACTCGTGCATTACCCTTCTTTCCTCTGTATTCACCTGACCAGAAATGTTGTTCTTCCTCCCATGCACCAAACTAATTCCCACCAAATCAATCTTCAACTTATCCATTTCTCATTTCATGTTCTCTGACTCACCTAATCAATCAAGGGACTTCACATTCCACACTCTGACTTCTAGCGATATTGTTTCTTTCACCTGATGATATCCACGAGCATAGCCCCCTCCCAGAGATCTTATTGGGAGGCTATATTGCTACTGGAATATTTTACCCAATTGGATGTCATGATACAGCAGACCAGCATGTGGTTATAACAGGTGTAGTTCCCCTTGCTTTTAGCTGTTCGCAGTACTAACATAGCAAGGTCATGTTGGCTAATGGTACAAGACCAATTGTATAATCATCCAAACCATTCTGCATTTACATCTACATAGATACCCTGCAAGCTAGCATATGGTAGGTATGGTGGTGGCTGGTACCTTTACTGCTAGAAAGACCTGCCATCCATCTTCATTAACCACATGTTAGTGTGTGGACCCTCCCTAGATATCCTTCCATTGCAGTTTTATGTACTTTATGTGTCTGTTTTGTTAAGGTATGCATGCCACTTCACTTTGCCAAGATAAATGTTTCATATGGTAAATGGGTGCCACACAACTGAAACATGTGAAATAATTTAGCTATTACCAAAAAGTCACAAAATTAGGAAATCATGACATTGTGCCATGGAGATGCTGATAGATTTTTTAATTGTACACTTAATATCATATATTCTCACTGCATACTTTATTAAGTTATTGGTTATCATAAGTTATTGTTTGGAAGTTACACAGGAATTAGGGTTGGCTGGTAGAAATGAGGCAACACATACTTGAGGACAATTATGAATAACTAAAATGGTAAGCTGCAGTTAAAATATATAATATTAAACTAAGTTCATAAGGGTTAACAGTATGTGTAACTGCTCATGTAATCAGCCTTGAGATGATGCCATAAGTCCCAAATATCACAAGCTTTGTTGTACTGTGTCATTTAAGGGACAAGAACTCCATGAGAAATACCAGAAAGCTGCATATGAATCAGGAACATAAGTGTTGCAACAGTTGTACAAACTTGAACCATGACTGTCCAGCAATAGACTAGGATACCTGCATGTCACTCACTTTTGTTATGGGAAGGTTGTTCCAATGTGACATCTTGGTATATTCAGTGTTGGAACTTTCACTAGCGAAGTCTTCAAGAACACATTTGATGGGGGTACTTGGGGGTTGTGGCAGCTGATGGGGGTGTTACTTGATGTTCTAATCTATCCCAACAGAACAAGATAGAAAACATTTGAAACTTAAAGCCACCACCATATTCATTGGAGAAAAAACATAAATGAAATAACAACTGTCAAAATAATGAGACTTGATGCTTCCAGAGCATCAGGTACAAATACCCTATCCCATGAATCACAAGTGGACTCAGCCCCTAGATGCAAACATTGATGGTTTTGTGTTGGAACCGCCAAGTTCCACAGTGAAAACCCTAAAATTGTCACCTCCTGATCAATTGTAGTAATGACACAAAAGCTTATCATTGATTTAATTACTCCTATACTGCAATGGAACATTCATAGTTTGATAGCACATGTGAATTAAATGAAACTTTTTATTTGTAGACGGTCACAGTATTTCACGTGAGTCACTCTGTAAATGTTTCAATACTCCCATGCTGTCAGGGCACAGTATCTGACTGGTTGCCACTGTGAGTAAGGATTGCTGAATGGACAACCTTTTTTTTCTGTGTGTGAGGCATAAGTGAGGCTAAGTGAGGACTGAGATCAGACACTAGCTGTATGAATTCTTAGGGGAGTTACTCAATGATAACAATAGATTTTGTTTTGATTTGCCAAGATCCTCTTTGCAAGAAGCATTGCTAATATTGTCCTAAAATTTTGCCAGCCGTTTCATTTGTAGGAGATATTAATGTCAGTAATATGCAGGTGTAATGCCAGCATCTCCTGGTGGGTTGTGAGATGAGCTATGTCTTCTAAATACAAGTGCTAAAATTTACTTCAGCACAGTTATTTGTTTGCTCACAACTAATCTCTAATCCTGCTTAATTATAATTGTATCCTACACACATACGCATGTCAAAAGGAGGTCACTGAGGTGGGTACCACATAGAACAAACACAGGATTGTTTTACCATCTGCTGATATTCAAAATTGCTTACATCTTGCCAGACTATGATTATTGCAAGGTAGATTCACCACACTGTTGGTGCACTTGACCTGTTGTGGAAGTAAGTGTCAACCCACAGTATTCACCATCTGCAAAGCTTGGTGATAGTTGCAATGTTGTTCGTCGACAGTGAATATTTAGCACAGAACAGCTGTCTGCATCGTTTCTTTTGTGATCTGGGTCAACAAAAATATGAGTAGCAATGAGGAGGATTTATTATTGTTGTGATAGCCCATAAAACTCCTGTATCAGGCAGGAACAAACCTAAACACCAGAGGGGAGAAAAGGAGGCAACTCAGACAGTGTTGATGTAATGCCACAAGAAACCTAGATATGACTTATTATTTTCAAGTAGTGCCACATAACAGCTGAACTAGTAGGAAAATTTCAGCTTTATGTGAGAAAGCAATCATGCCTCTTCTACTGAATCCAGGGGAAAATGATACATTGCACAATAATTACCATAAGGTGGCCCTCACCAACAGTAAGCCAAATGACAAGAAAAATTCTATCAGCAAGTGCCATACCTGGTCTGTAGAATCCAAGAAACTGAGCACTCACATCCAGTGTACATTTGAAGGATATTGCTCCATCCTGAGAATGTGAATGGCTGGAATACACTGCCTTTCCCTAATCAGATAATATGTTGGAACAGTGTGTAATTGTGGCTGTGTCCTCCTTGTATATGTGTTGATAGGAGTGTTTGGGCAAAGGTAGTGCCTGCCATCTATGTCACCTGTAAGCTTTGAAAGTGGGAGGTTTTTCCAGCCACTTTGATAATGGGCACACCAGGCATCTACTCTTATAATATGGCCTATGTGGAAGCAACTGTGTAAGTAATATACCTACATAGGGCATACCGAAAAGGTGTTTCTTTTTAAAAAAATTCAGCATACAGTACTGTAGTCAGTGGGATATAATATTCTACATTAACTTAGTGTCTGGAGATTTTAGACAGAAGCCCATTTTACTGAGAGGTTCTCTTAAAGAAAATTTTCTGGTGTATGCCATTATTGACACAGTGTATAACTGTTCTACGCAATGTAGTGATTAACTGCAAAGGTTTTTATTAATCACATAGAAAATAACTTTTACTGTAGTCTGATTAAAACTACTTGATAGCTGATGTGTGTCACTTGCCACTGCAATATTGCTAAATCCACTACCAGCTACATTGCTTGGTTATTGGCACCACACAAACACAGCTGATTTTTAGTGACCTATGACTAAAATGTGGCAAATGACAGGTTTTGTTGCATTGAAACAAACTCGTGTCCTAACTTTACCACAACTATGTGATCTGCAGTATATCTGAGAAAACAACAATCAACAATCTGCAGCACAATTGAGATCATGATCATTTTGTTCAGAGCTTTTAAGGCTAACCTGTATGACCAAACTGAAGACTGAAATATTTCTTAGTATGTTTTTTTGCACAGCCATCTTCTGCTGCAAAGTTTCAGTTTTTGATTAAAGCAAACTGTAATTTCTCACTGTCATTGGTTACTTGAAACCATATATCCACCAAAAAGCAAAACAGTCAAACGCAGCAATCAGGATAGAATAATAGCACAGGAGTATGTGCATGCTCCTACCCACCCATAGCCATATCCACACTTAAATGGCCTCATTGGGAAGCTCAAAAATGTCCATTTTCATAGTGATGGAATGGGGTAGCTGCAGGTGGAATGATTGGACCCAGATGTCACACGGAGAGACCATGCACGTACTGCAATTACTTGCTCTCAGAAGACTATGGTAGGATTCACTGTACATGATTCGTGCTGATGTCACCATTGATACCTTTGTTTGATTCACTCAAGGATGTTTTGGAACTCCAGGGGACCAGATATTGAGTAGTTGTAAAGATAATTTTGAATGGGAGGCTGTAACTACATTGGCATCCTCCCTGCCAGACAGTATGTCAATTAGAAAGGGCTACACATAAGCTGTGCTGCTAACAATACATATGTAATGTTGTAATAATTTGTGTGTGTCATTCACATTTGTTCATCAGTGTGGAAATTTATGCATGTGTTCCTTCATTTATTGACCTGACATTACTTCTTATGTATGTACAGGTGTTGTCCACATGGTTGATGGCCATACCACCTAGCCAATAAGAAATGTGATGTTGGTGGTAGTTTGTGATTAATTTGCTGTCAAATAAAATGCCATGCTTTATTGCTTTCAGAAATACGCTGATCATTGCTGGTTTTAAGAATTTCTACGCAAAGCCTAGTGTCCTCCATAACACAGAAAAATCCAATATGGAGAGAGTGATTGGTTTTTATTTTAAAATCATAGATTACTCTTATTTCTTGTTTCCCTTTATCTTTTGGTGGATATTTTTAAGTCAAAAGCTAGAGGATATTATTTCTAATAAATGTAATAATTTGGTGTAAAAGATTGTAGAACAGTATTTTAAAAACACTGCAAGACTTTTAATAATGGAATCTACTAGAGAATAAGGGAACCTAGTCAGCACTGAATGAGACAGGGTGTTATTCAATTTCCTGTGATCATTTGCTTTATAAAAATGTTTCATATTAGGAAAATTCTATCATTCTGGTAGAATGTCATAACAATTTTAAATCACTTACATTTACTGAATAAGTCATCTGTGATGGCCATACATTTTTCTTTTGGTTTATAAGCCCCGATTTTGTGGATGGTGAAATATTATTTTGTATTGTGTAAATCAACATTTCACACGTCTTTCCTCCTTCCTCAGTTTCATTCAAAGCGCTGGTGACAGCTGTGACATTTCATATCAAGAAGCATTACATCAAGGAGTAGTCAATGACAAGCTGGAGATACATGCAGAGGAATCAACAGATTTCAGTGTGTCTTACGACTATACCAAAATACAGACTTCACAAGAAGATGGCTTATGTGGCACAAGATTAAGTTGTAGCATCAGGGAAAAGGAATTCCATAAGTTTAACTGTAGTTTCTGCCTACAGAGCTTCCCTTCAAAATACAGACTCATCATGCATATTTTCATCCACATTGACGGTGTGCAGGCACCTGCATTTGTGTGTAAGTCATGTGGTGAGGTATTTCCCACTGATAACTGCTTGAAAGAACATTTGAGAATGAGGGAGGATGACCAAGCATTATCTGCTACCAACAGTGAGAAACTTGAATGCAGTGATCATGAAAACAATGTCTCCTTCGAGTGTGTACAAGAAGGAATTGTGGAACAGACTGAGGAGCACCCTTCGTGCAAGGTATACAGGAAAACTTTAAAAAAATCCTTTAAAGACATAAGTAAAACACATAGTGTGAAAGTAGCTGAAGAGAAACTCGAAAGATGTAATGACTGTGGAATTTTATGTAAAAGTGACTATGTTCATGTCCACACTGTGCTAAGTGCAAAGAGACATCACAAATGTGATGTTTGTGGTAAAATGTTTACTCAGTTATGCAATCTTAAGAAACACAGTTTAATACACACTGGAGAGAGACCCCACGAATGCGATGTTTGTGGGAAATCGTTTACTGAAAGGTGCAGTCTCAAGAAACATCACTTAACACACACTGGACAGAGACCACACAAATGCGGTATCTGTGGAAAATCATTTACTGACTCGGGCCATCTCAAGACCCATTGTTTAATACACACAGGAAAGAGACCACACAAATGCTATGTGTGTGCAAAATCGTTTACTGAAGGGGGCAATGTCAAGAAACACGAATTAATACACACTGGACAGAGACCACACAAATGCGATGTCTGTGGAAAATCATTTACTCAGTCGGGCAATCTCAAGAAACATGAATTAATACACACTGGACAGAGACCATACAAATGCGATGTCTGTGGAAAATCATTTCCTCGGTCGGACCATCTCAAGAACCATGTTTTAATACACACAGGAAAGAGACCACACAAATGCGATGTGTGTACAAAATCGTTTACTGAAAGGGGCAGTCTCAAGAAACACGAATTAATACACACTGGACAGAGACCACACAAATGCGATGTCTGTGGAAAATCATTTACTCAGTCAGGCCATCTCAAGAACCACATTTTAATACACACAGGAAAGTGAGACCACACACATGCGGTATGTGTGCAAAATCATTGACGCGGTCGGCCAATCTCAAGACCCAAATCTTAATACACACATGAGAGAGACCCCACAAATGTGATACTTGTGGTAAACTATTTAATGTATTAAGTAATCTCAAGGCCCACAAGTTAATACACAGTGGAAAGAGACCCTACAAATGTAGTATTTGTGGAAAATCTTTTACTCATTGGGGCAGTCACAGGAAACACAAATTCATACACACTACATAGAGACCACTCAAAGTGTTGTTGAGATCTGTAGAGGTCTGTAGACCTACACATGTTCATAGACGACCACACATGTTTTATGAAAATTGTTCGCATGTGCTACAGAGAGGTCACAAAAAATATGACAAATCCATTTCTGCAGCTTCACATTCGAAGAAGTTACATACAAAATACAATAGATGAAGCACACAATTGTAATTTTTTTTGGAAATGCTCCATGCTTTAATGATCGGGCTATCCGAAATTTGTACATTGAGATATATCTTTTACACGTTTGAGAAGAAGTTCTGTGCAGTTATCAGGACCCCATATTCTTCAGGAGAATGTGCCAGTATACTGCTAATTATTTGAAAGAAACTGCCATTTCAATCTTCGTGAAGCTGTATCCACTACCCAGGCGACAGCAGAAATGTGTTTATTACACATTCATAATTTACGATATTTATCTCAAGAATTGACAAAGATACAAAAATCTCTTGATTATGCAAACATATTATTGAGGTATGCCTCCTTAACAGTAATGCTATTTGTGTGATCAATAATCTGCATCCATTAGGAAATAACTGATGGTGGCAAGTATGCAGAGATAAGGGAAAAATTACAATCATCTACGTAGTAGAGTTTTGATTCACCTACAGACCGCAATACAACAGTGCATCTCTATGG
Organism: Schistocerca nitens; assembly: GCF_023898315.1. NCBI lineage: Eukaryota > Metazoa > Arthropoda > Insecta > Orthoptera > Acrididae > Schistocerca > Schistocerca nitens. The sequence continues at coordinate 61,607,128 of NC_064624.1, forward strand.
TATGGACTCATTAGTTCTTCATTAGGTTTTCAGTTGTAAATTGGACTATAAGTCTACACACACCTCACACCTTTCCCATTAATTGTAGGCTATCGGTTTGTTGCTGTCTAGTTGGTGTGCAATAGCATCCCAGATTCATTTCATCATGATCTATTGAGGTGAGCTGGGTGGGAAAGACAACAGTGTGAACCATCATGCTGCTCGAACCATTGCAGTGTGATTCTCACCTTGTAATTTGGACAGTTATCCTGCTGTAAGATGTTGTCACTCTTTGTAAATACATCAATCATTAAGTGATAAGGTTGCAATAATGTTCATGTTCTCCACATCTGTCATGGTGCTTTCAGTTATCACCAGCTGTTTTCTTGCCATCTCATATGAATGTCCCCCATAGCATGACACTGCCTTCATCTTCCTGCACCTGTTGTGTGATGCATGTACGAAACAACTATTCATCTGGATAATGACATCTGAGCACAACCATTGACCTGGTCTGAAAGAAATGTCATTTATCCCAACATGTGACACTTCCTTATAGGTGTGCAGCCCAATCTTGATTATCCTATTTGTATTGCTATTGTAACTGACAACATTGTTAGATCAACATGGGAATACAAAGCTGTTATATAACTTGGGGCCTCATGTTAACAGTGTCTGTTTAATAGCTTGAAACTCTTGAGCCTGATCAAGCATTTTCTCCTGTCTCCACAGGTTGCCATCTATCCCACTTTACAGAGCAGCTAGGTTCTGATCTGCTCGTTCTAGATAATGCATGGGCATACTACAACCTTTGTCAACTTGTGGTTTCACCATCTTTCAACAATGTTCCATAGAGGCTCACGATAGAGGCATGTCCACAGCCAACCACATTCGCTGCTTCTGACATGCACTTGCCCAGGCACCAGGCAAAACCATCTGCTCTTTGGCAAAGTTATTTATGCCATTTTTTCACATACTGTCACTAGAACGATAACCACAAATTTCTGGTTGTATAGTTTCATTACTACGTGATATAACAACAATGCCACTGGGTAGCAAACACTCCTCTTACGGAAGTGGGTACAATGATTTGGATCAACAGTGTATCTTCACAAAAAAGGGTCTTTTGGTAAATTGTGTAGTAATTCAATTTTTCTGCTTTGTTAAATTTTATGTCAATAGACCATTGCCAGTTCAAGTGCCGTATTTCTTGTGAAAAATTTTTTGTATTACTAAGCTCTGTACATAATTCTGAGTTAATGAAGATTAATTTTATGCATCAAATCTTTTAATTATTTGTCTGTTTTTAAATATCATGTAACTACTGTACAAACATCAGATTGTAATTCCAATTGTTTGTAGAAACACAAGGACAGTTTAAAGAGCTCAGTGTGATTTCTAGGTTACGAATTTAATCCAAATGCATAATTTTTATTGTAATAAGTTAATTTATCAAATGTACTTTCATTCGAATTGCTTTGTTTTAATTTGATTTTTTAGTTGTCTTTTATCTCCTTTCAACATGATTTCATAGTGTGTATTTTCCTTAATTTCTCTGAGTAAATGTGAGGTTTTCAGAAATCTTTACTAATGCTTTGCTTTATACTTAATAATGTTTGTTTTTGGTCAGTTTTTTTCGATTTACTACCAATTTCTTATTGGTGTAAGGTAGTTTGATTATTAAGTTTTGTCATACTTTTGATAACTTGAGACAGTTGTTTTTAAGTGATAGGCCGTTTTGAGTTTTGCAACACTTTAAGCTATGTGGCTTTTTACCGAAATGAGAATGTATCTGTCATTATGGTTCTTGCAACATAATAGTGTGCTGCGATCTGGGCTATAATACTGCTGTGGCTTTTAAATATTTAGGGAATGCTGATCTAGTTGCAGTTTGTGGGCTCCCATTCTTCACACACTTGATGAGATATATTGGTTGTGACTTGGAATAAAATTGCATGGATTTTAAATTGTGTCATTCTCCTTATAGTAATGTTGTTACACTGTTCTGTCAAGCTACTTAGTTACATATTTCTACTACAGTTCCTGTTGGTACTGCGCTCTTTGTGGATGGTCTACTATAATCATAATGGAAAATATTTTGTTCTCTCAGTAACGCTTGCTGGGACAAAAATCATTACTATTATTATTCAAGTACGAACAGAGCTCTGAATTCACAAACTTACAATACTGCTACTCTCATGAAGCTTAAATCCTGACTCGAAACTGTCCTATTTTAATAGTCTCATCACTGAAAATAAGTTTTGTGTTGATTCTGAAGATTCTGTACAGAAATTAAGTAAAGTAACCCACAATGATATGTTAAAATCGGATTTCAAATGGCAAAGGGAATGAGAGATATTGACAATAGTACTTTATTTTGACAAAGTGCCATTAACTGTTATAATGTGGTATTTATGTGATAACACCAAAACAAATGTCACTATTAGTAACTGGTTATTACTGCCATCATCATATGATGATGTTCCTGACCACTTTTAGACGTTTTGTACTGAAATATATCTGGTAAATGCCATAAAGGCTGCAAGGACTATCTTCACATTATCACCATTGCTCTGCCCCCAGTAGCTGAGTGGTCAGCGCAACAGACTGTCAATCCTAAGGGCCCGAGTTCGCTTCCCGGCTGGGTCAGAGATTTTCCCCCCTCAGGGGTTGGGTGTTGTGTTGTCCTAATCATCATCATTTCATCCCCATCGACGCGCAAGTCGCTGAAGTGACGTCAAATCGAAAGACTTGCACCAGGTGACCAGTCTACCTGACAGGAGGCTCTTGTCACACGCCATTATATTACCATTCACTTCAAGCTAATATGGGTGGCATTGGCCATCAAAAAGTTCTAAGAAAATCATTTGATACGATAATTGTTACCTTCCACTCCTGTCCAAAATGGTTCTTTTCAAAACCTATACCGTTTGACATCTGTCAAAAGACTAACATTAGTGTTCACTTGAGGCCAAACTGAATCATAAATAAAGAATGTATGATCCTAAATATTGTTATAAGAAGAATTAGAGTACTTTTTGTTTGAAATTACTTGAGTGAATGGAGGTTGTTGGAAGACGATACAGCTTTCATATAATGCTAAAAAAAGCTACTTTTCACTAAAATATAAAATTGTGGAAATAGTTTGCAGGTTGATGCTACTTATTTGGATTTGTGTGTGTAAGTATTTGTGCTATTAAAATTTTTTATTGTTTAAGTTTAATGTGGCTACGTTTACTAAGGGGAAGTTAACTAGTGTGCCACATGCGACTGCAGGTGTAACTCTCTTACATTTATACCCATAAATTTGTACAAGTTGTAGGTATGCAGTTGCACATCGACATAGTTTCATATCTTAGGTTACAGTGCATGGCACATGAGATAGATGTACGTAATTCATACATTGTCTCATGAAGAACAGATTGAGACACACCAGTATCCGCCTGTGGTGGTTGCATTAGTTAACTCTATTCAGTTATACTCAGGTTAGTTGATTTTCAACAAATATTGCCATAAAGCATGTTATGGGACATTTCCTAAGTATTTGCATTACTACAAATAATTATGAGTAGACTGATCCTTTCCCATCAGAAGTATTAGATACATTAACTCAGTGGTCATTTTTGGGCCAGTGTTGACTATAATATCCATGAATATTGACGGAATACCTTCCTGCAAGCAACAACTCTTGCAAGATGTGCCGCACTAAGCACTGTGATATTTTGTGTGTTCAAGAAATACACACAAACACCCAGCAGAGACGTCCTTCACTTCCAGGAATAAAACTGGTTACTGAAACACAACATGCACAGTACGGAGTACTGACCTTTAAGTCTGTAGTGTTCGTCAGTCAGAGGATAACAATATTGAAATTATTATTGTTAAGTAACAGTAGAGTCACATCAGCATATAAACCTCCAGCAACAGATTTTTTCTTCGCCCCTACTGAACATTTTATTACAGGGAAAGCTTCTATTGTGGTATGTGATTTGAACATTCTCAGCCATGTTTGGGGGGTACACTCCAGAGGACCAAAATGGTGAGGCTGTCCTCCTGTGGGCTGAAACTTTTCATCTCTCACAACTTCACGACAGCAAACTACCTCACTCTTTCTTCAGTGGACGCTGGCTATAATCCATATCTGCTTTTTGTTAGTGAAAGTATTTTTCGTACCTGCACTAAATCTGTCTGTAAGCCCATACCGAATACACATCGGCGTATTGTGTGTCAAGTTCTCCCACAAGTAAGCCCTCAAGAAATCACTTTCAGATGAAGGTACAACTTCAAAACGGCTGATTGGCAGAAACTATCAAAGTTATTAAATGAGAAAATTGTAACTATAGCTCCTGTGATAGATCAATATAAAAATTTTGTTAACATCGTTAATGCCTCCTCCTGAGCATCAATTCTAAGGTGATGCAGAATGAAGTATATCAAGGGTATAACACCTGAAATGACCACTCTTGTTTAAGAGTACTACAGAATGTTTGAAGAAGATCCTTTTAGTGCAGCCACATCAATTCATGCACAGAATGCTCTCTTTTCAATATCTGAGGCAAACAGAGAAGAATGGATACAATTAATGGCAGACTGTGACATGAGTAAAAGTAGTCAAAAGGCCTGGAGGCTTTTACATCGCCTGAGTAATGATAACACTCAGGTCAACACATATTTTAATATTAAACCAGACCAAATTGCTCAACAACTCCCTATTAATGGCAGATCAACTAAATCCAGAAATATAGAGAGGAAACAATTATTCAGGCAAACAGACCAAGAGAATAGTATCGTATTCCTTACTTATCTGTTGAAGAATTGAATTCAGCCCTGAATAAATGTAAATAGGGAAAAGCAGCATGAGTGGATGACATTAGAGCTGAACAACTCAAGAATTTTGGTTCCGCTAAAATGCTTTGGTTACTGCAATTTATGGGCAACTGTATTCGACAGTGCAAGATCGCTAAAGTATGGCGAAAAATCAAGAGTAATTGCCATACCGAAACATGGCAAGGATAGGAAAGATCCCAAAAATTATAGACCAGTCTCTTTACTCTGTCACCTCCACAAAATACTGAAGAGGCTCATTCTTCAGAGAATGATTAAAAAGGCGGAGCCTCTTCTAATACCACAGCAAACAGCTTTCAGAGAAGGGAAGAGCTGCACATCTCAGATATTAAACGTCTTAACACAACATATCGAAGATGAATATGAGAAATGACACATTACAGGTGCTGTATTTATCTGTCTATCCACAGCTTGTGATGCGATCATCCATTGGCTCCTTCTGAATAAAGTTTATGACGTAACTAAAGACTTCACATGCATGTGCAATATTAGAAACCTTCCCCAGAATTCCAGGTTTTACTGTGGAATTTTAGGGTAAGAAAAGTAGGTGGAGAACTCAGAAAAATGGGCTGCCACAAGGCAATGTGCTTGCACTGCTATTATTCAACATCTATACCAACGATCAACTTATCCCTGAATGAGCTCGAAGCTTTATTTATGCTGATGACTGCACTATCACTACTCAGGCTGACTGTTTTGAGACTGTAGAAGATGCGCCATCAAAATCTTTGAAAGAATTCGCTGTTTACTATTATGGGAATTACTTGATACCTAATCCTGCCAAGACTCGTATCTGCGCTTTCCACCTCAAGAATAAACTGGCAAATAGATCCTTAAAAATATCCTGGGGAGGTATCGTACTCGAACATAATCCTACTCCCAAATATCTTGTAGTAACACTGGATCGCACGTTAACATATAAAAAGCATTGCCTAAACACCAAACAAAGTGGCAGCCAGAAATAAAACAGTGCGACAATTGACACATACGTCATGTGTGCTAATCCATGCACTGTGAGCTCAAGTGCGCCTGCTCTATGTTGTTCCACTGCTGAATACGCATGTTCAGTATGGTACAAGTCCAGTCATGCCAGGAATGCAGATGACGCTCTAAATGAGTCTTGCCAGATTATCACAGGTTGCTTAAGACCTATTCCTGTGGACAAACTCCATTGGCTCGCTGGCAAAGATCCTCCCGAAATGAGATGTCAGGTAGCTGCGAGATATGAGAAAAGTAAGGCCACAACGAAGAACGCCCATCCACTATATGAGGCAGAAATCAAGAAAGAGCTTCTTGACAACTACTGAGGCTCTCATCGAGAATCCATATGTGGCAAGGGTCTCGCGATGGCGGGAGAAATGTCGGTATTTGGAAGAATGGATCGCTCCAAAGGAAGAACTTCCTCCTGGGTATTCGCAGAAGTGCTCAATATGGAGGTCTCTCAATAGTTTACGGTCAAACACAACGAGATGCAAGACCAATCTGCTGTGTTCCTCATCACCAACCACCTGCACCATGCAAGACCTTATGAGAGATACATCAAATGCAATTGAAGTGTCCAATTTTTTGTCCTCTTTTGTGTAAAATTATGTCAACACTTATATATATTTTTGACATTTCGGTACTTTTGAAATGACAAATAAATAAATAAGTAATGTAATAAAAGTAACAGTAATAGAAAACTGTATCATTTGTTTTTAATGTCTAGAGAAAAGAAGATTATTCATATGTTAGTGGTGGAAACATGACAAGACAGCTTTTGGTACAGTGATATTAGCAACGAAATAAACCCAGCACTGCATCCTTTTTATGGTTAACTAGCTGGAATGCCACAATCATAGCATTAACTCTCATCATTTTGCAGGTACGAAGATGCACAACCTACTTAATAGAAACACAGTTTGTTATTCCTTCTGACAAGAACAGGGAAAGTAAGGATATGGGGGAAAATATTAGTACTCAGTGTATGAAAATTTAGCTAACACTAAAAGGATGATTGATAGTAGCAACTTAGAGTTGTGCTTAAACAAAAAGAGAATCGAATGAAATCCTAGCATGAAACTGCATCAGCATCATTTTTGGGAATATAGGAGCTGCTGCAGTGCAGAACACCAGGTGGATTGTGGGCAAGATAGAGCTGATGGTTGCGTGATTGTTTGAGGGCCAATTAAGAGTCATGAATATAGTCAAAGAAGTCTGCAGTTATTGCAGTGCTAGTATATATTGGGCCCTCCAGGAAAGATGAAGTTGCCAGTCTCGATAGCAACAGGGATGGGTTGCCTGCTCTGTGACAGAGATAAAACACAAGTGAGGCTGTTGTAGATGGCACAAACCATGTCTGCTTTAGCACAAGTAAATAAAAAAAATTCACAAGCATATCGGACTAAATCAACTCCACTGTACTAGCATATGCACCAAGCTATGATTGAGCACAGAAGGTAGAAGTGTAACGAAAAAAGAAAAGAAAAAAATTATTAATATCTAGGGATCCTTGTTTGGACTAGCACAACAAGTTGTGCGTTCTTAACCTTTCACCCTTTTGAATAGGCCAGGGTGTAGGTGAAGGGATATTGTTAGGGACATAAAATTACAGGGCAGCAGAATTTGTTCAGATCTGAGGTTGGTTTATATTACAGTAACGGAATAAAAAAAAAAACTCTATCCATAAGAAAAGGTTTGCTGGCCATTAGGTGACCCAGGGTAGTTGTTGTCATATTCCATATCTGGCAGAACTGTTGAAATGACATGCTCAGAAAAAGAAAATATTGGAAACACTTGGACAATCGTAATGGAAGGAGTCTTCAGAAATACTGTAGTAATAATAACAACGCTAAAAGGCTGTGTTGATACTGAGGATAAATGTGGTAAGCAATAATTATTTTAACTGTGTGAATCAAAATTTATTAGAAGTACAAAGTGCCAATACATTTACCATGAGTAGACTGATACTGCGCAAAAATTAGAATATGTTTAAAAATGGTAGAAATTTGAAAATTTATTAGCCAGTTGTTAGTCCACAAGAGTATGAAATGAAAGAAGAAAATACAGTAAAGGGGACAAATTCAGAAACAAATGCGTACAGTGTTTCAGAAACTAGTATTCCATGTTTTGAGAGGCAGTAGTACATATCATACAAGAAAAACTGCGTAGGAGACATGGGCTCTAAAATACTTACTGTACCTTAAGGGGAGATATAATGGAAAATGTAAACATTTATTTAAAAAATCATTACAGCCATATTTATTAATGTACAAATCTAAAATCTTGCATGTGTAAAAAAGGAGCTGTGTTTTAACGGAAAAATATTATAAAATATGCAGGAATATTATTTTGCCAGAAATTTGAATGGTTATAATAACGTGAGAAACCTAAAACAGAGAAAATGAGGTTCAAAAATTTTCTGCTCATACTTCTACATGTAATAAGCTTACCTCAGTTTTAAAATCGTCCATTCTGATACATCCTCCAGATTTCTCTTCTCTCTTTACATTTCCCTGGCACATATTTGCAGGTCAGACATTGATCCATTAGCCTTCTTGACCCAGCTCTCGTCGATGGTGTAAAAAGCTTTTGTTTTAAACACATCAGGATCTATACCAGCTGTATTCATCACTTCAGTTCTGCCATTATTTCCGTTGCTGTAACATCAAACTGCATCATAGACATCTACTTTGAGTACTTCAAGTCCACAGAATGTCTCTGAAGATTCTGGTTACATCTGGAGATGAGTTTGGAAGGCAGTAGAGGATCCAATTACCATTTCATGTCCACCACTGATACAGAGTCTTGCCCAATCAGTCTCTCATCCGGCTTCAGTTTCTATCTCAATGGATTTCAGTTTTTGTGTACTGTGACAAATACATTGCTTACATTTCCCATTAGCCTATCCTTTCGATGTACACTTAAATTTTCCCCCAAAACCTCATTGCTATCAATTTCAGGCTTCAAATGGCTTTCAGTATTATGGAGGCTTAATTGCTTTTCACGAGTGCTTTGAATTCTGGCACTTTGTTGCGAATGCTTCATCAGTTAACCACTAGGATTTTAATGCTCTCACCTGTGGGAGGTATTTGTTTCGATCTTACACTGATACTACTTCTGGATTTACTACAACTCTTGTTCCCAGGATTGCATAGTAGGTCGCCTAGTCTAAAAAAACTTTTGTTTGCTCCCACATACAATCAGCTACCTGCACAGCAGCCTCTGATGTGTAGTGCACACCTGACCCATCTAGAGGCACCCTACAGTTCTCGACAAAATGGCGCAAGTCAAGGAAGTAGCAGTCTAGCCTGTCACAGAACTTTCGAAGTCTCTGGTTCAGTGCTTCCACTCAGTGCAGAACCAATGATCCACAATCAGTTCTGGAGACAATGTTGCAAATTGTGAGGTCTGCTGAAACTGTACACAAGGCTGGTCTTCTCAGCTTTCTCTATCAGTTGCTGGAATGATCCCAGTGTGACCTCAGAGCCCAGATAACAGGCTTCATTTATTCCAACATGGTTGCTTGCAGTTGCTTGCATCTCATTCCCTCAATGGCTGTTGGAATAGCTTGCACCTCATACCCTTTCCTGTCCCTTGCTGCCATTTCCCTAAGGGGAACCATCATTCCCTGTACAATTGAACCGCCAACAATTAATACACCTCTGCCTTTTTGCGTTTGCCTTCTACTGACACTGGACGAAACAGGTTTCCCAAAAACAGGTGAAGTGAGTCCCACTGGCTTAGTTTCAGTTTCAATTTCAGTGAATGACAGCACCTAGAAATTTATATTTAGGGTATCAGTACAGCACCCTAAGCCTCCATGGTCCCCGTTGACACTGTGGAGGATGCCTGGATCTACCACTGAAACGCCAGTTACAGTCTAGTGCACGAGTAATGAGAGATTCTGTACTCTCTTCAGAGGAGATAGGGTCCACAGGAGAGGACAGTACTTGAGGCACCATTGATACTAGTACCACAGGTACATGACTCTCGGGAACTCTTCACCACACTGATTCGCAGCAGCTGACAGTCCTTTGACAGTAGTGAAGGCGATTTCCAGCTGCCTACAAAAGTCAACCAGCTCATCCCATTTTTGAGAACTGCATTCACTCCAGGGCTCAATTTTGGCTGGCGCAGTGTATTGCAGGAAAGTGAACAAATAACTTCAAATTAAGCCCGCTGGTTGTCTTTTATGTCCATTGAGCTAAAAAGCTACGAACTCCCGTAAGAACTGAAGCAAATATAGAAAGCGATATTTCTATTAAGACGAGAGTAAACTTTTTAAGGTTAGTTATAGCTACTTGGAAATTTGAAAATGGAGTTAATTTATGAAAAATGTAGGTAATATATACGTTCTTTAATGGAAAATTATATGTCTGCTACAGTACCTAAATCACAAACTTTGATTTACAACAAGTTAGATTATTCACGGGACGGGTAGCTTCTGAAAATTCTCAAAAATGCGCATTTGTTTGCGTCGATATACGGTGAAATTTGGGGTGATCTACTCTTTGGCAGTAACTGTGAATAACAAACATTGATTTTCTACGAAATAAGTTATCCATAAACACTCGCACAGGTAACTTGCGAAAATATAGTTTTGTAAGCGACTGAAATTTCTCACAAGTATTTCTCAATTAATTATACAATGCAATTAGAGAAAGATTGTTTTCAAAAGGATAGGCCTACTCTTCTCAAAATTCTTATAAGAGCAAAATTGAGTTTAAGCCTAGAATGAACAATAACAGTAGGCGTTCATTGTGACACTCGCGAATGTTCGAATTTCACAATAGACCAAAATACAAACGGATATTAATACAAGCAATAACAGATTATGCTTAACTGACGTGATTAGTAAAATATGTGAATCTAGAATTTCAACTCGGCACTTCAATCTCACACAAAGGAAAATTCCGAAGTCTACTTTTACATATAAACAAACATGCTAACTGCACAGGTTTTTAAGTTATCTGTTTCTGTGCCAACTTCTACCCTAGCGTGCTACAGAAGAACACTGCAGCATGTGCTAATCAGTATAAATATACAAAAATGTGCAGCACCAGCAAAGCACATCTTCTGCTTCTTCCAGTTAGCTAGATATCTGGAAGTGCAATATGAGTCAAGAGTTTCAAGACCAGCACAGAGGAGAAAAACCTCTGGTGTGTGTGTGTGTGTGTGTGTGTGTGTGTGTGTGTGTGTGTGTGTGTGTGTGTGTGTGTGTGTGTGTGTGTAATTGCACATGAATATGGACAAATATTTATGAAGCAATTTTCATTAAACATTTGAAGTTTGACTTCACTGGTCTGTGTGAGATACCAATGTAAGATATACTTTCATCTTATGATCATAAAATTCATTATACTCATCTTAACATCTGTAACACAATTCGTTAATTTTTTTTACTATTAAAAACAGTCTTGATCACGATTTATTTATCAAGGAGACCGGTTTCGACCACTACTGTGGTCATCTTCAGACCTACAAGTTGTATACAAAGCCTTAATTAGATGGCTACATACATTAAAGAAAATACAGAAAGTTATAAAGCTATAAAACGATGAATTACCTTGGAGTAGGAGCCTCCTTCTGTTGGAGAATGACTACTGGAGAAACCAATGCACGTATTACTATATACAATGGAGGCATCGTTTTATAACTTTACATATTCTCTTTAATGTATGTAGCCCTCTAATTAAAGCTATGTATACAACTTGTAGGTCTGAAGATGTCCACAATAGTGGTCGAAACTGGTCACCTTGATAAATAAATCGTGATCAAGACTGTTTTTAATAGTAAATATTTGTAAGACATTGATCACTGCCTCTCCCATAATTTATTCAAAAGTAATTAATTTATTGCCAAGTCAGCTATTGGGAGATTGCAAGAAGTTTAGAGGGTTATGCACTAAAATTATGATACTTAATTCCAAAATTTCTTTTAACAAACAATGTGTAATGAATCATGTGATTCCTAATTATGTAACAATTAGTTTTAATACCAGATCAAACATCGAAAAATTTTTATGACAGAAGAGTAGCATTTTATGGATTAGATCTGAAATTAAACATGCATATAAAGAAAAAGATGCATGAAATCTTGAAATGTACAATTTACATTTAAAAATTAGCAGTCAGTTGTCACCATTATTTTCTTCACAGTTACTTAACTTTACAGATGACAAAATTAATGGAGTACAAGAAATTATTCTTAATAAGCATAATAAGAAAATTGCAGCCCTTGTTAGTCACCAAAATGTGTGTTCATAAGATGTTTCACCAAATGTACATAACTTTTATCCAAGAGTAAGCAATCTAACCAAAATTACTTTTACTCCTGCAGAGACAACACTTTTAAACAAAGGCCTAAAATATAATTTAGCTCCAGAATTGAGCAATGCAAATATTAAACTTGTGATTGCTGACATAAAGGTTGCTGCAAAACATGCACAATTTAGTTGGTCTGAAATATGTGACATTGCACATAAAACTAAAAATGTCATTACTAATGAAAAAAATAAAAATAAACATAATAATGAATTAAAATTTGTAAAACAAATTAATCAGAAGTTAATAACTAATAAAGCTATCGCCATCAGGGCAGATAAAGGGAATACTGTTGTCATTGTCAGTGAAGATGATTATGTTTTTAAGACTTTACAGTTTTTTGACGCTAATGGAATAACTGAGGTTAATAAAGACCCGACTTCAAGATTTCAAACAAATATTAAAAAGCTGATTGATGATAGTGACTCTTTACTTTCACCTAAAGATAAAGTTATGAACCCCACCTTACCTAAGTTGAGATCACAAATCAAATTACACAAACCAAATTTACCAATTCATCCACTTGTTAATAATACCAATAGTCCCTCTTATAACCTGAACAAAAAGCTTAATCAAATCAGAAATAACAAATAAAATTATGTACTACAAAAGATGCGTTGACGATACATTGCTATTATATAACAGTTCTAAGGAAGAAATTGATGCTTTCGCTAACAACTTAAATACTTTACACTCAAAACTTGTATTTACAGTAGAACACGAAAGTAACAATAATATTAATTTACTGGACTTCACAATTACAAATAAGAATGGAAAACATAATATTTCTATTTATAGAAAACCATCAACCGACATAACAATAAATGCTACATCATGCCATCAATTATGATACAAAATGGCATTTTTTAAAACTATAATACATAGGATACTGAAATTACCTCTTCAACCTGATGCAATCCAGGAGGAAATTGATACATTAAAACAGATAGCAGTTGCTAACAATTATAATTCACATCAGGTTGATCTGTTATATCAAAAATTACAAGAAACAAATGGTGCTGTTATAAATTCCAAGAAGAGATTTACAAAAATGACATACATGGGACCTATTTCAGATAAAATAAATAAATTATTTAAGAACACAAGCGTGACAATAGCATTTAAAACTAATAACTCCCTGCAGATGAAACTGAAACACACAATTGGGGACTCAAATGTATACCAAAAGTCTGGCTTTTACAAGATAATATGTAATGACTGTGAGAAACAGTATATTGGCCAAACTGGCCATTACTTTCTAACACGTTTCAAAGAACATACTACTGGTACTGCACGTACCAAATCAATATTTGGCCAACATCTTGATGGATACAATCATTCTGAGGGTTGCATTTCTAACAATTTGCAAATATTACATACTGTGCCAAAAGGACCTGCTAAATACTTTAGAAGAAATTGAAATCTTTTCACTTCACAAAAGTAATCCATTATCTGTTTTAAACGAACAACTTCAGTTCAAAGACAAACATATCTTTGAGCTTTTCGATGATCTGCCTTTAGTCTGTTTACCCTTCTGTCCTTCGTTTTTTAAGATCATTAAGACTTTTAGGAAATATTTTATCTTTACATTGTAATTTTATTTCACCAAACATTATTTTATGACTTACGATCTGTTTTAGAATTTTTGCTTATATGCTTCTAGACTGTGTATTGCTAATTCACATCCTTTTATTTTTGACACTATGGCTCATAATATTATAATTTTAAATTCCTTCCATTTTCATTATTTTTTATTTGTTTATAAGACTGGCATATAACTTAAGGAATAGCAATGCCTTTTAAAAATTGTCACATGTAAATTACATACCAACTTCATTGACAATATTTCATATATATGGACAACAGCTTCGTATTGTATTTGTGCAGCATGTAGTATACATGTCAGCTAAAGATTATTGCAGCCTTCTCATTGAAAATCGTTTCAATAAAGACATGTTGCTGCTCAATAACACATCGTTTGACGTGACAGTCTTCGCCATTCCAGTTTCGCAACAACTTCGTTGGAAAGAAGCCTGCTGCCACATCTTTGCACTGGCATTTGTCCTCACCATGGCAACCACTAGCTCGCCTATCGACTTCACAACAACTTCAGTGGAAAGAAGCCTGCTACCTCGTCTTTGGAACGGCGTCCAACTTCACCATGGCAACCAGTGGTTCCAAATGGTTCACTAACAGGCCTTGAGAGGGCAACCCATGTACTGCCAAACCGAAGTTCATTTTACCTACATGTTTAAATATTTTTAACGCTTCTTAATAGATAATAGCTGTTTAATAAGCTAAGTTTAGTGTGGATTTGTTTTTAATGCTTGACAATATTCTTTTCATAAAGAAATTTTAAATTGTATTTCGACTTATAACTCATTGGTTAGTAATGACATCATGCCGTCAGAAGGGGGCGGAGCCTCCATTATATGTAGTAAGACGTGCACTGGTTTCTCCAATAGTGATTCTCCAACAGAAAGAGTTTCTTTCTCAATGGTTATTCATGGTTTTATAGCTTTATAACGTTATGTATTTTTTTAATGTATGTAGCCCTCTGCAGATTGAAACTGAAGAAACTGCAAAAAGGTGGGAATTTAAGGAGATGGGACCTGGATAAACTGAAAGAACCAGAGGTTGTAGAGAGTTTCAGGGAGAGCATAAGGGAACAATTGAAAGGAATGGGGGAAGGAAATACAGTAGAAGAAGAATGGGTAGCTCTGAGGGATGAAGTGGTGAAGGCAGCAGACGATCAAGTAGGTAAAAAGACGAGGGCTAATAGAAATCCTTGGGTAACAGAAGAAATATTGAATTTAATTGATGAAAGGAGAAAATATAAAAATGCAGTAAATGACGCAGGCAAAAAGGAATACAAACGTCTCAAAAATGAGATCGACAGGAAGTGCAAAATGGCTAAGCAGGGATGGCTAGAGGACAAATGTAAGGATGTAGAGGCTTGTCTCACTAGGGGTAAGATAGATACTGCCTACAGGAAAATTAAAGAGACCTTTGGAGAGAAGAGAACCACTTGTATGAATATCAAGAGCTCAGATGGAAACCCAGTTCTAAGCAAAGAAGGGAAGGTAGAAAGGTGGAAGGAGTATATAGAGGGTTTATACAAGGGAGATGTACTTGAGGACAATATTATGGAAATGGAAGAGGATGTAGATGAAGACGAAATGGGAGATAAGATACTGCGTGAAGAGTTTGACAGAGCACTGAAAGACCTGAGTCGAAACAAGGCCCCGGGAGTAGACAACATTCCACTAGAACTACTGATGGCCTCGGGAGAGCCAGTCATGACAAAACTCTACCATCTGGTGAGCACGATGTATGAGACAGGCGAAATACCCTCAGACTTCAAGAAGAACATAATAATTCCAATCCCAAAGAAAGCAGGTGTTGACAGATGTGAAAATTACCGAACTATCAGTTTAATAAGTCACAGCTGCAAAATACTAACGCGAATTCTTTACAGACGAATGGAAAAACTGGTAGAAGCTGACCTCGGGGAAGATCAGTTTGGATTCCGTAGGAATGTTGGAACACGTGAGGCAATACTGACCTTACGACTTATCTTGGAAGAAAGATTAAGAACAGGCAAACCTACGTTTCTAGCATTTGTAGACTTAGAGAAAGCTTTTGACAATGTTGACTGGAATACTCTCGTTCAAATTCTGAAGGTGGCAGGGGTAAAATACAGGGAGCGAAAGGCTATTTACAATTTGTACAGAAACCAGATGGCAGTTATAAGAGTCGAGGGGCATGAAAGGGAAGCAGTGGTTGGGAAAGGAGTGAGACAGGGTTGTAGCCTCTCCCCGATGTTATTCAATCTGTATATTGAGCAGGCAGTAAAGGAAACAAAAGAAAAATTCGGAGTAGGTATTAAAATTCATGGAGAAGAAGTAAAAACTTTGAGGTTCGCCGATGACATTGTAATTCTGTCAGAGACAGCAAAGGACTTGGAAGAGCAGTTGAACGGAATGGACAGTGTCTTGAAAGGAAGATATAAGATGAACATCAACAAAAGCAAAACTAGGATAATGGAATGTAGTCAAATTAAGTCGGGTGATGCTGAGGGAATTAGATTAGGAAATGAGACACTTAAAGTAGTAAAGGAGTTTTGCTATTTAGGGAGTAAAATAACCGATGATGGTCGAAGTAGAGAGGATATAAAATGTAGACTGGCAATGGCAAGGAAAGCGTTTCTCAAGAAGAGAAATTTGTTAACATCGAGTATAGATTTAGGTGTCAGGAAGTCGTTTCTGAAAGTATTTCTATGGAGTGTAGCCATGTATGGAAGTGAGACATGGACGATAACTAGTTTGGACAAGAAGAGAATAGAAGCTTTCGAAATGTGGTGCTACAGAAGAATGCTGAAGATAAGGTGGGTAGATCACGTAACTAATGAGGAGGTATTGAATAGGATTGGAGAGAAGAGAAGTTTGTGGCACAACTTGACTAGAAGAAGGGATCGGTTGGTAGGACATGTTTTGAGGCATCAAGGGATCACAAATTTAGCATTGGAGGGCAGCGTGGAGGGTAAAAATCGTAGAGGGAGACCAAGAGATCAATACACTAAGCAGATTCAGAAGGATGTAGGTTGCAGTAGGTACTGGGAGATGAAGAAGCTTGCACAGGATAGAGTAGCATGGAGAGCTGCATCAAACCAGTCTCAGGACTGAAGACCACAACAACAACAACAACAACAGCCCTCTAATTAAAGATTTGTATACAACTTGTAGGTCTGAAGATGACCACAGTAGTGGTCGAAATCGGTCACGGTCACCTTGATAAATAAATCGTGATCAAGACTGTTTTTAACAGTGAATATTTGTATGACATTGATCACTGCCTCTCCCATAATGTATTCAAAAGTAAATAATTCGTTAAGATTTTAAAAACTATCATTATTGTCATCAGTGCCATCATCGTCATAAATCTCTTATGGCAACATAAATTTGTATGAAAGCTTAAAAATATCGTCAAAATATGTATCAACATAAAACTTTCAGTGCACGTCCCATTCCTCCCAATCCACAATACTCGCTGTAAGAGTGACAAGAAACAGTGCGTAAATCATATATTTTCAACTCTGTCATGCTGCTGATTATCAGGTGTGCAATACTACTTTAGAATTGGCCCACTTACTGGCAAATGCATTTAGACTCAATGTACACTACTGGCCATTAAAATTTCTACACCATGAAGATTACGTGCTACAGACGCGAAATTTAACCGACAGGAAGAAGATGCTGTGATATGCAAATGATTAGCTTTTCAGAGCGTTCACACAAGGTTGGCACTGGTAGCGAAACCTGCAACGTGCTGACATGAGGAAAGTTTCCAACCGATTTCTCATACACAAACAGCAGTTGACCGGCTCTGTCTGCTGAAACGTTGTTGTGATGCCTCGTGTAAGGAGGAGAAATGCGTACCATCACGTTTCCGACTGTGATAAAGGTCGGATTGTAGCCTACCGCGATTGCAGTTTATCGTATCGCGACATTGCTGCTCGCGTTGGTCGAGATCCAATGACTGTTAGCAGAATATGGAATCGGTGGGTTCAGGAGGGTAATACCGAACGCCGTGCTGGATCCCAACGGCCTCGTATCAGTAGCAGTCAAGATGACAGGCGTCTTATCCACTTGACTGTAACGGATCGTGCAGCCACGTCTCGATCCCTGAGTCAACAGATGGGGACGTTTGCAAGACAGAAACCATCTGCACGAACAGTTCGACGACGTTTGCAGCAGCATGGACTATCAGCTCAGAGACCATGCCTGCGGTTACCCATGACGCTGCATCACAGACAGGAGTGCCTGCGATGGTGTACTCAACGATGAACCTGGGTACACGTTTGGCAAAACGTAATTTTTTCGGATGAATCCAGGTTCTGTTTACAGCATCATGATGGTCGCATCTGTGTTTGGCGACATCGTGATGAACGCACATTGGAAGTGTCTATTCGTCATTGCCATACTCACGTATCACCCAGCGTGATGATATGGGGTGCCATTGGTTACAATCTCGGTCACCTCTTGTTCGCATTGACGGCACTTTGAACAGTGGACGTTACATTTCAGATGTGTTACGACCCGTGGCTCTACACTTCATTCGATCCCTGCGAGACCCTACATTTCAACAGGATAATACACGACCGAATATTTTAAGTCCTGTACAGGCCTTTCTGGATACAGAAAATGTTCGACTGCTGCCCCGGCCAGCACATTCTCCAGATCTCTCACCAATTTAAAACGTCTGTTCAATGATGGCCGAGCAGCTGGCTCGTCACAATACGCCAGTCACTACTCTTGATGAACTGTGGTATCGTGTTGAAGCTTAATGGGCAGCCATCGAAGCTCTGTTTGACTCAATGCCCAGGCGTATCAAGGCCATTATTACGGCCAGAGGTGGTTGTTCTGGCTACTGATTTCTCAGGATCTATGCACCCAAACTGCGTGAAAATGTAATCACATGTCAGTTCTAGTATAATATATTTGTCCAATGAATACCCGTTTATCATCTGCATTTCTTCTTGGTGTAGCAATTTTAATGGCCAGTAGTGTAATTGGGCCGTGGCTGGTTCGTCTTATGCCTTGCATTAAACCTTGGTTGCTATTCTGTGCTCAGTGTCGTGCAGTTATCACGAGCATGCTGCTATCCTCTCTCTCTGCAAGTGGCAGCAGCAGCGTGTATCGATATTTACATCCTTGTAGTATCTTTGGCCTCACGCCTATAGCTTAAGGCTGTGCCATGTTGGCCATTGGTTGGTTGGCGTGGAGCAGCAAGGAAGTCTCTGTGGCGCGTGTCTGGCCGGGCCTGCTGGTGCAGTCCACATGCAGTCAGAATGTGATGGGCAGTTCCCGTTGATACAGGGTCCGTGGTTCACCGATCCCAGGCACGAAAATTGAGTCTTTACTTAATCTACCAGCCAGCCTCACTTGTTCACATTGTGTCTTTGATGTCGTAGTGGGCTGTTGGGACATTCCCGCAAGCAACAATGTGTGTTTTCAAGTTGGCGAAATTCTAGTCGCCCTCCTGTGTAGTTTAACTTAAATCGATTATTTTCGAATTGAAGTGCACCAGCGGAGTCTTCTACCTTGTGGCCGATAACGCCCCTGTTACCTGCCCTGGCTGTTGATGTAAACTCAGGCAGTGTATTTTCCTTGTCGTGTTGTGGCTGTCCAGCATGGCGTGTAGTTTGACAGTTGAAGATGTAATTCGTTGCGGGCGCCAATACCTTCTGCGCGTTTCATTGAACTCCCCATTGTGTGCTGGTCGGGTGGAGCGGAAGTTATCCTTTCGCTTGGTCCATTGACTGCCTGTCAGTTGGGTTGCCGTCGGATTGAAAATTGTTGGGCCGACTGCCTGTCTCACGTAAGTTAGCATTAGTGGTTGAGTTCCAGGCCGACCCCTGGGAACTTCTGAGCGCCGTTTGATGTGCTATTTTTTCATATTTGTCCTTGTTGTTTGTTTATGTATGGCTTCTAGCCAACTTTAAATTAAAGTTGTTTTGCCCTTAAGGCATGAGATTGTTTGGGCCTTCAACCTAATTTAGAGAAAAGTATTAAGATAAGGCTGTCTGCCTTTTAAATTCAAATTCCTGTTTTTGAGTCTTAAGTTACTGGCCTCAAGCCGATTTCAAACTAATGTTGTTTTGCCCTTAAGGCGTGAGACTGTTTGGGCCCTCAGTCTGATTTAAAGAAATTTTAGGATAAGGCCTTCTGCCTTTTAAAATTCAAATTCTTCTTTTTGAGTATTAAGTGGTTGGCCTTCAGCCAGTTTTAAATTAAAGTTGTTTTTCCCTTGAGGAGTGAGATTGAATGGTGCATTTAGCTGGGAATTAAGTTCTAAAATTAATGTTGGGCTTGCTCTGTTTTTAATGTTTGTAATATTTGTAAAATGAATTAAGTAGTATGTTCAAGTGCAGCTGACACCCACTTATTTTGGCCGCTTTCCACAAGTTAAACTATCTGTCCTGGCCTACGGGTATAGCAGGGCGATCTCAGTAATATCGAATGAGGTTGAAAAACGTAGAATGATAAATTACAAATAATCTGGTGTGATGTGAGGAAGAGTAAAAATTAAAGAAACATCCCACAGAACTCAAATACTACATGGTCATTAGACAGACTGTCATAAAGGTCGACTCACACATGAAAGAATAGAACAACAAAACCATTTCACAATGTTTTTCAAGATGTATGAATGGCATGGAACACTGCAGCAATGTTAAGGTTTCTTGGGAAGAAAGTATTGACACTGATGCATGGTGGAGGGGGGAGGGGACGACGATGACGATGAAATTTCTGTCGTTATCTGCTAATACCACAAGTTAATCTACATTCACCATGCTTCACCCATGTTACAGTATGGGATTTCATACATCTGCGTCTTCCTATTTCTTATTTTATTATTATACTTTGTTTTCTTGGCACATTGCTAACTTTTTATGCCAAGTTGGTTTTTTTATTGAATGTTCTTCCATAACAAAGGCTAGATATCTGAATGCACAGTGCTAGGTAGGTTTTTCAGTAGCAGTACAGATGAAAAAATTCAACACAGTGTGTGTGTGTGTGTGTGTGTGTGTGTGTGTGTGTGTGTGTGTGTGTGTGTGTGTGAGTGTGGTTCTTTAAATAAGAACAAAATTTATGTATCAGTTTCTTAACAGTGAAATAGTCAGCTCTACTGAAGGAAAAAAAATCAGCTATTCTTACATTTTTTAGTACTTAGATAGAAAAGAAACAGTGGCTAAGGTGAAAAGACTCTGCATAGTATTCCAGTTATTTCTACATTTATAATTTCTTTAGCAAATGTTAGTGAAGATGTTCAGAAACGTTTAGGCCACACTTTTCCTAGTGATTCAGATCCCAGTAATTTAACGTGCATTCGCTGTAAAGAACATCCTTCATGATTTAGCTTTGGCCATTTATAAGCTCATGTCGGTTCATGGCTCATGTCAGTACCAATGGCGTGTGTCTCTTGGAAGTAGAGGAGATTCTCACTGGTTTCAGGCAGCTAGTGAATATGGCAAAGACTGCCAGTGTTGCTTGCGAGATTAAGGCGGAGCTCACCATTTGCAGAACTGACTGTGGTCCTTTGGTGCAGAGCTGAGTGGAGGGCCTGAATCAGAGGCTCAGGTAGTTCTGTGACCGTGTAGGCTGCAGATTCCTTGACTTGCGCCATCGGTTTGTGGGTTTCCAGGTTCCGCTCAATAGGTCAGGAATCCACTACACACAGGAAGCGGCTACACGGGTAGCGAGGGCTGTGTGGAAGGGTATTGGAGGCTTTTTAGGTTAGAAGGTCTCAGGGAACCACAGAAACGGCGTCTGTCTAAAAGGGGACAGATAAAACACAGTATGTTAGTTGTAGAAACGATTGGTATTGTAGTTGTAAATGGTCGTAGCTGTGTTGGAAAAGAACCAGAGCTCCAAATCCTTAATAGAGAGCACTGAAGCTGAAATAGTTATAGGAACAGAAAGCTGGCTAAAGCCGGAAATAAGTTCAGCCGCTATTTTTCAGACGATCTAACAGGGTTCAGAAAACATAGATTAAATACAGTTGGTGGTGGAGTATTTATTGCTGTCAGAAGTAGTTTGCCTTGTAGTGAAACTGAAGTAGATAGTTCCTGCGAATTTGTATGGGTAAAGGTTATACTTGACAATCGGACTAAACTATTAATGGGATCGTTTTACCGATACCCCAATTCAGAAGATATAGCTGCGGAACAGTTCAAAGGAAACATGTCTCATTTCAAATAGGTACTCAACTCATACAGTTATAGTCAGTGTTGACTTCAATCCACCCTCGATTGCTGGAAAAATTATACGTTTAAAGCTGGTGGTAGGCATAAAGCATCATCCGAAATTGTACTCAATGCTTTCTCAGAAAATTATTTTGAACAATTAGTTCATGAGCCTACTCGATGCGTAAATGATTGCAAAAGCATACTTGACCTCTTAGCAACAAATAATCCCGGACATATAGTGAGTATCGTGATGAATACAGGGATTAGCGACCACAAGACAGTTGCTGCTAGGCTGAATGCCATCAAAACGACATGCAAAGTACGAGTATATCTATTTAAAAAAGCTGATAAAAATGCTATCATCGCCGTTTTAAGAGACTGTCTTCACGTCTTCCGATCTGATCATGTAAGTGTATAAAAGTTGTGGAATGATTTCAGAGTGATAGTTTCAACAGCAGTTGAGAGATATATACCACATAAATTAATAAGTGATGGTACTGATCCCCCATGGTACACTAAACAGGTCATATCTCTGCTGCCGAAGCAGCGAAAAAAAACATGCCAAAGTTAAAAGAACGATAAATTCCCAAGACTGGCAAAGTTTTACAGAAGTTCGAAATATAGTGTGTACTTCAATGCGAGATGCTTTTAATAATTTCCACAACTAAATTCTGTCTCGAAATCTGGCAAAAACCCAAAGAGATTCTGATCATACATAAAGCACACAAGTGGCAAGACGCAATCAATACCTTCACTACGCAATAACAACAGTGAAGTCACTGATGGCAGTGCCAGTAAAGCAGAGTCACTAAACACGGTTTCTGAAACTCCTTCACCAAAGAAGACAAAGTAAATATTCCAGAATTCCAATCAAGAACAACTGCCAAGATGAGAAACAGAGAAGCAGATATCATCAGTGTCGCAAAGCAGCTTAAATCACTTAATAAAGACAAGGTTCCAGACTGTATACCAGTCAGGTTCCTCTCAGAGTATGCTTGTAGATTCAATAGCTCCATATTTAGCTATTATATACAACCACTCACTCACAGAAAGATCTGTACCTTAAGACTGGAAAATCCCTCAAGTCATACCAATACCCAAAAAGGGAAGAACATCTACATCTACATGACTACTCTGCAATTCACATTTAAGTGCTTGGCAGAGGGTTCATCGAACCACAATCATACTATCTCTCTACCATTCCACTCCCGAACAGTGCGCGGGAAAAACGAATATCTAAACCTTTCTGTTCGAGCTCTGATTTCTCTTATTTTATTTTGATGATCATTCCTACCTATGTAGGTTGGGCTCAACAAAATATTTTCGCATTCGGAAGAGAAAGTTGGTGATTGAAATTTCGTAAATACATCTCACCGCGACGAAAAACGTCTTTGCTTTAATGACTTCCATCCCAATTCGTGTATCATATCTGCCACACTCTCTCCCCTATTACGTGATAATACAAAACGAGCTGCCCTTTTTACACCCTTTCGATGTCCTCTGTCAATCCCACCTGGTAAGGATCCCACACCGCGCAGCAATATTCTAACAGAGGACGAACGAGTGTAGTGTAAGCTGTCTCTTTAGTGGACTTGTTGCATCTTCTAAGTGTCCTGCCAATGAAACGCAGCCTTTGGCTCGCCTTCCCCACAATATTATCTATGTGCTCTTTCCAACTGAAGTTGTTCGTAATTTTATCACCCGGGTACTTACTTGAATTGACAGCCTTGAGAATTGTATTATTTATCGAGTAATCGAATTCCAACGGATTTCTTTTGGAACTTATGTGGATCACCTCACACTTTTCGTTATTTAGCGTCAACTGCCACCTGCCACACCATACAGCAATCTTTTCTAAATTGCTTTGCAACTGATACTGGTCTTCGGATGACCTTACTAGACGGTAAATTACAGCGTCATCTGCGAACAACCTAAGAGAACTGCTCAGATTGTCACCCAGGTCATTTATATAGACCAGAAATAGCAGAGGTCCCAGCACGCTTCCATGGGGAACACCGGATATCACTTCAGTTTTACTGGATGATTTGCCGTCTATTACTACGAACTGCGACCTTCCTGACAGGAAATCACGAATCCAGTCGCACAACTGAGACGATACCCCATAGGCGTGCAGCTCGATTAGGAGTCGCTTGTGAGGAACGATGTCAAAAGCTTTCCAGAAATCTAGAAATACGGAACCAACTTGAGATCCCCAGTCTATAGCGGCCATTACTTCGTGCGAATAAAGAGCTAGCTGCGTTGCACAAGAACGATGTTTTCTGAAACCATGCTGATTACGTATCAATAGATCGTTCCCTTCGAGGTGAATCATAATGTTTGAATACAGTATGTGCTCCAAAACTCTACTGCAAACCGACGTCAATGATATACGTCTGTAGTTGGATGGAGTCTCCTACTACCCTTCTTAAACACTGGTGCGACCCGCGCAATTTTCCAATCTGTAGGTACAGATCTATCGGTGAGCGAGCGGTTGTACATGATTGCTAAGTAGGGAGCTATTATATCAGCGTAATTTGAAAGGAACCTAATCGGTATACTATCTGGACCTGAAGACTTGCCCGTATCAAGCGATTTGAGTGGCTTCGCAACCCCTAAGGTATCTACTTCTAAGAAACTCATGCTAGCAGCTGTTCGTGTTTCAAATTCCATTCGATTTCCCTGGTGAAGGAATTTCGGAAAACTGCGTTCAATAACTCCGCTTTAGCGGCACAGTCGTCGGTAACAGTACCATCGGCACTGCGCAGCGAAGGTATTGACTGCGCCTTGCCGCTTTTGTACTTTACATACGACCAGAATTTCTTTAGATTTTCTACCAAAATTCGAGACATTGTTTCGTTGTGGAATCTATTAAAGGCATCTCGCATTGAAGTCCGTGCCAAATTTCGCGCGCCTGTAAATTTTAGCCAATCTTCTGGATTTCGCGTTCTTCTGAACTTCGCATGCTTTTTCCGTTGCCTCTGCAACAGCTTTCGGACCTGTTTTGTGTACCACGGGGGATCAGTTTCATCTCTTACCAATTCATGGGGTATGAATCTCTCAATTGCTGTTGCTACTATATCTTTGAATTTGAGCCAAATCTCGTCTACATTTGCACAGTCAGTTCGGAAGGAATGGATATTGTCTCTTAGGAAGGCTTCTAGTGACACTTTATCCGCTTTTTTAAATAAAATTATTTTGCGTTTGTTTCTGGTGGATTTGGAAGAAACGGTATTGAGCCTAGCTACAACGACCTTGTGATCACTAATCCCTGTATCAGTCATGATGCTCTATATCAGCTCTGGATTGTTTGTGGCTAAGAGGTCAAGTGTGTTTCCACAACCATTTACAATTCGCGTGGGTTCGTGGACTAACTGCTCGAAAGAATTTTCGGAGAAAACATTTAGGACAATCTCGGAAGATGTTTTCTGCCTACCACCGGTTTTGAACAAGTATTTTTGCCAACATACTCGAAAGAATTTTCGGAGAAAACATTTAGGACAATCTCGGAAGATGTTTTCTGCCTACCACCGGTTTTGAACAAGTATTTTTGCCAACATATCGAGGGAAGTTTGAAGTCCCCACCAACTATAACCGTATGAGTGGGGTATTTATTTGTTACGAGACCCAAATTTTCTCTGAACTGTTCAGCAACTATATCATCGGAGTCTGGGGGTCGGTAGAAGGAGCCAATTATTAACTTAGTTCGGCTGTTAAGTATAACCTCCACCCATACCAATTCGCACAGAGTATCTACTTCGACTTCACTACAAGATAAACCACTACTGACAGACACAAACACTCCACCACCAATTCTGGCTAATCTATCTTTCCTGAACACCGTCTGAGACTTCGTAAAAATTTCAGCAGAACTTATTTCAGGCTTTAGCCAGCTTTCTGTACCTATAACGATTTCAGTTTCTGTGCTTTCTATTAGCGCTTGAAGCTCAGGGTCTTTCCCAGCACAACTACAACAATGTAAAACTACAATTCCGATTGTTCCTTGATCCAAGCACGTCCTGTATTTGCCATGCACCCGTTGAGATTGCAGCCCACCCCATACTTTCCCGAGGCCTTCTAACCTAAAAAACCGTCCAGTCCACGTCACACAGCCACCGTTACCCGTGTAGCCGCCAGTTGAGTGTAGTGAACTCCCGACCTATTCAGCGGAACCCGAAACCCCACCACCCTATGGCGCAAGTCAAGGAATCTGCAGCCAACACGGTCGCAAAACCGTCTGAGCCTCTGATTCCCCCCCTCCACCTGGCTCTGCACCAAAGGTCCGCAGTCGGTTCTGTCAACGATGCTGCAGACGGTGAGCTCTGCCTTCGTCTCGTAAGTAAGACCGGCAGCCTTCACCAAATCAGATAGCCGCTGGAATCCAGAGAGAATTACCTCAGATCCAAAGCGACACACGTCATTAGTGCCGACATGTGCCACCACCTGCAGCTGGCTGCACCCTGTGCTCTTCATGGCATCCGGAAGGACCCTTTCCACATCAGGAATGACTCCACCCGGAATGCACATGGAGTGCACACTGGATTTCTTCCCCTCCTTAGCCGCCATATCCCTAAGGGGCCCCATTACATGCCTACCATTGCAGCTCCCAACTACCAATAAGCCCACCCTCTGTGATTGCCCGGACCTTGAAGGCTGAGAATCATCCTCTGAAACAGGGCAGGCAGCTGTATCTGGCTCAGCCAGAGACAGTGCCTGAAACCTGTTTGTCAGACGCACATGGGAGGCTTTCTGATCAGCCTCCGAGGACGTCTTTCGCTGCCTGCCACGCCTTGGAACGACCTCCCAATCAACCACAGGCCAGGTCTCAGCCCCACTGCGGGCCGCAACCGGGGCAACCACAGCGGCAGACCGATCTGGGGACAGACGGGACGAACTTGACATCCCCGTTATACCCAAGTCCGGCTCCCCACAGTGGTGCCCATTGGCAACAGCTTCAAGCTGCGCGACCGAAGTCAGCGCCGCTTGCAGCTGTGAGCGAAGGGATGCCAACTCAGCCCTCATCCGAACACAGCAATCACAGTCCCTGTCCATTCTAACCGATGTTGAACAACAGTTACTGAAACACGAGTCCGTGCCTAGATAACGCAAGGGAAACACACGAAGAACGTATTAACTAACCTGTATAAATGCCTAACGACTGCACGACAATCTGCCTGAATTTACGATTACAGTAACTAAATCTCGAAATTACACATCCTATACGAAACTCACAAGCAATTTAAGTAAGAATCTACGAAGTAAACACTAAAGCGCGATGCTACAACTCTCAAATACTATAATACGCCCGAAATTTATGAATTAAACAATACAAGTACCCAAAAACACGCAAAGAAATTAAGAATTAAACTATGTAACAAATAAGTAAGTTAGGGGTATACGACTTGCTGCTGCAGCTGCTTACCCAATGGCGGCAGGGAGAACACTGGCTGTGACCAACCGACACTGGCCGTTCAAAACAAAAACAGAAGACAGACGACTACGCGAATTTACACTATTCAGGTACTAAAGCGCGATGCTACAACTCTCAAATACTATAATACGCCTGAAATGTATGAATTAAACAATACAAGTACCCAAAAACACGCAAGGAAATTAAGAATTAAACTATGTAACAAATAAGTAAGCTAGGGGTATACGACTTGCTGCTGCAGCTGCTTATCCAACGGCGGCAGGGAGTAATCCGTTGAATTACAGGCTCATACCACTAACGTCGATTTGCAGTAGGGTTTTGGAACATATACTGTATCCGAACATTATGAAGTACCTCGAAGAATACGATTTATTGACACATAGTAAGTATGGATTCAGAAAATATCATTCTTCCAAAACACAAATACCTCTTTATACTCATGAAGTAATGAGTACTATCGACAGGAGATGTCAGATTTATTCCATATTTTTAGATTTCCAGAAGGCTTTCGACACCGCCCCTCACAAGCGTCTTCTAACCAAACTGTGTGCCTATGGAATATCGCCTCATTTGTGCTACTGGATTCGTGATTTCCTGTCATAAAGGTCACAGTTCATAGTAACAGGTGGAAAGTCATCGAGTAAAACAGAAGTAATATCCGGCATTCCCGAAGGGAGCGTTGCAGGCCATCTATTGTTCCTGATCTATATTAATAAAATAGGAGCAACTCTCTGAATTTATAGAGAATTTCAATAGTGCTTACGAACTAGTAGAACCAAGGTCTAAAAGATTGTTTCTTAAATATATTATAGGTCAAAGAATGGATTCTGCCTACAGTAAACTTATCATTAGAGATCACACTGAAACATGGTCAGAAGTGAGGGAGATTCTCATGGAGAATTATGCAAACCTTAGGAATCAGATTTCTATGCGTGCAAAATTTTTAAGAGCCAGCAAACAAGGGATGAAAGTGTGGTGCAATGCGGAGCCCGAGTACATTCTATGCAGTTTCATTTCAGAGAAGCCATGAGGAAGGTAATGACGGCAGACATAATTCCAGGCAGTTGCGCATTGATAGGAGAATTAGGGAGAGCTGTTTTTATACAGACACGATTAGCGAAAGAATAAAGACAATAGTGCGGGCACAGGGAGAGAGAATCACTTTGTCAGAATTAATTGATTTAGCATCGACGGAAGAGAATACAATCCACTCTGAAAAAGAAAAAAATCGGTAGGTGGGATATCCAAAGCAAATTAATAAGAAGGAGTGCTATAACTGCGGGAAGGTAGGGCATTTAGCGAGAGAATACAAAAGCAGAGTACAAATACGTAAGTTCAGCCAGAACAAGTGGGCTCAATCTAAACCCATGAGAACTAAGCTACCCTTAAAGGAAATAGATGTTGACCAATTGCGAGGAAATGGTCCTTTCAGAGAATTTCCTCCACCAATAAGGTGTATAAAGCGTAACATAGTAGGACATTCCCCCCCTTGTAATAGAGCCAAACCTGTTATGTCTTTCATACGCCACCACACCGGACACTATGCTAGTGAATGTAGTTGTAGTGAGAGCCGTTGGACCAACATACGTCAACTAGAGAAGCCGGGAAATGGACCACGAATCTGATGCAGCAATGCCATTATGTTGTGATAGGAATAGTACGTACAGCAGACTGCATTAATAAAAATGATTACTTACGATAGAGAGCAAGATAGGGCTGTTAGTGGACAGCGGAGCGCACGTAAGTGTAATTAAAGCTGAGGTGTTAAAGTAGAAAATAGTAGACACCTGACGATAAGGAGTATCACAAAAGAGGAAATTAGAATCGAAGGACATGTTAGAATAAACCTGTGGACGAAAAGTGGAAAAGGATATTACCATGAATTCCAAGTTGTAAGGACACAAATATATCTGCCATTCGAAGGGTTACTATGAAGGGATTTCCTAGAAAAGCAGGGTAGTGTTAGATTATGCACGTAAAAGTTTTAAGTTACCAGATGAACGGTTAGAGTTAAAGGAAGCCACAGAGTACGCACTGTTATCGAAGCCAGCTCGACTAGTAAACATGAAACGCCCCTTATTACTGTGCTGATAAACCTCTTACATTATTTGATTTTCAAACAGCTGAGCAGAACTGAACGGACTCAGACATTTCGCTCTTTACCTATTCTGATCAAAACTAAACTGACACACAATATATTTTAGCGCAACGCAATCTGACTTTCAATAATCCCTACAAGAGAATGGCCCTGACTAAATTAACCTATTCATTTCACAAATCACTTACCTCACAAAAATCTTTGTTACTCAAACTACTGCAATACAGCGAGTGCCAATACTGCTAGCTAAATAAAAGATTCAAACTACTGAAGGCACTAACTACTGATAGGCATAGTTAACAAATGAAAGATTTTGATAGAGAACAAACAATGTATTTACCTTAAAAGTGTTCAAAAGTCATAATATATATGGCAGTTCATGACATCCATTCTTACAAATGTACTGGTTCTGATAGACACACGTCCAGATCATCCGCTCTCAAAATTCCGCCATTTCTCTCCTCACATCCACCACTGCTGGCGGCTCACGTCCAACTGCGCAACGCTACATGCAGTTAACAGCCAACTGCTCAACACTACAATAGCAAATTCCAGCAATGCTAACCTGCCACAGACCGCACACATCACAGTCAGTGATTTTCATATAGAGCACTACATGGCGTTACCAACATAAAAACCTAAATAGCCTACTTACATAGCCCCCATGCCCTCCACAAAAAATTTTACAAATTGTTTTGGGCAGTGGCCAATACAGATTTGAAAAAAATTTTCTAAAATACAATAACAAAGAAATCAAATGCACACACTTATTGATACAATGATGGTCAAAAGTGAAATTTTCTCACACTCCATAAAAGCAGTCCTGATCATTCGTCACAGTATTAATTACAATTTTATGCACAAAGGCTGAGCAGTAAAAGAAAATGCACACAGAAGTAGTGGATATCCATGCAGTGTTGAAGAAGTAGTGTTGTCCATCCAACAGAAAGACAATGATGACTCTTGACATGCAGACAGGTAATGGGCCACAACAGACCAAACCCACAGCAGAGTCACTCGAAGTTTTAAAGAATATTGGTAGGTAGGTCATCACAGAGCTGACCACTGTAGTCCTGTTAGAGATTACAGTATTGGTGGGCAGACCCACTGCAGTCCTTGTAAAAATAATGGTATTCGAGGACCATCAAAGATGCAGACCCACTGTAGCCCTTGTAGAGACGGCCAGCAGCCATCTGTTGCGACTGTGCAGGTGCACAATCACCACAGTCCATAAACCACCACTTGTGCACTCACAAAGTTTTTGGAATTGTCCTTAGAAACCAGCAATGCTGTAAACCAGTCCCTTGCTGAATTGTTAACACATGTGCTAACACTAACAATCCCAACTTCTGACATATTGTGCATATGCAATGACAGAAACGTGTGCAGTGAAGTGTAACTTAATTTGAAGAACTGGTTTATATTCAATTATAAATTCACAACATAAGAATACAATTACAAAGGTACAGAAAACATCATTAAAAAACATAATAGTACAGATAACATTTGTAGTTATACAGGCTTTACAAAAGAATAGAAATAAACATGTACATCAGTGTTACAGGAATTATGACATACATAAATAAAAAATGAGAATAGTTTTAGAAACATTAATTTCACACATGAACATTGAAACAGAACAGAATAAATAGTGTCTAATCATCTTTACAAAGAAAATAACATATTATTAGAAAAATTCTACAACATAACTCTTATCAGATAAACACATAAAGACAGGAAAAACACAAATACACAAGGTACACAAAAACATAAGGGAATAACACAAAAGGAAAGGACAGGATCTGTTTTGAGTGTAACATTTGGTAATGGAGTCCAACCCAAAACTTCATTCCACAGATTTTTCCTCTTATTTCAACATTTGTTTCCACCAAAAAAATCCTGTCCAAGCATGCTTTCTGTATTCTGTTCATATCCTCTGTCAAAATAATTATTCTCCTCTGTACACAACTTTCTTTGGCCAAACCATTTTCTTATAGCTTCTCAATGCATTTCTTCCAATTCATCACAGTTAGTTTCTTATATAGTCTACCCACTCTTAAGCTACTTAAATCTACTGAGCTCAGATATATATACTAAGGAACGAGGCAATACAGCAGCACAAAATAATTAAGACAAACAGCAATGACAAAAAAATGGAAACTGGCAAAGCAAGCAGCAGTATATCTAAATTAGCAAAGCAAATGCAACATTACAATTAATATGAGCCAATCTGCAGCAACAAGAAAAATAAATCAGTAGTAAAACTGCCTTAACAGAGTAATACAAAGTGATATTCAGTAGCACTATGCCTGGCAAACAGCAACAGCAAATGCAGTAACTTATACCTAAATATGACATAGTTCAAGCAGAAAAAATAGTACACCAAAGACAACAGACAACAATGCAGATAAGGGAAATGTCTATTCACATCTTAGTGTCTATGTCATTAAAGTGGTGCACCACAACAAGTTATTCTACCAAAAAATTACCAAGTAGCTGAAAAGAAAATTACGTATGCAGTTACTGTTATTAATCCCTTCTTATTGTTCTTTCCTTTCCCAGTGCTCTTTTTTCGAAGAATGTGGATCATAAACCTATTATTTAATACATCTGTTGACAAAAGTGTTCACATTATCAAATGCACTTAATTTTATTTTATAAAACCAATGCTGCAACACAGCTGGAAAAAAGATATCAAATGAAATAAGCAACTATGTAAAGCAAACCATAAAAACATCATTCAATAGCCATTTGGCATTACATAATTCAGTAGAAATAATCTCAACTCTTGTAGAAAGGCACTTGTCATAATCAGGTGTGCAGATATAAGAATATTTCCCGTCAATTCATAAGAATTTCAGTAAGTAGCACAAAGTACAATATGTTTCCAAGTAATGAGCATGTCGTATTTGTGATGCTTTCTACAAAGAATGTCAGTAGCAAGGTTAATGGCCTCTTTTTTTCTTCACCTAATGGCTTTTTCTCGAGGCAGGTGGCACAGCTGGGCGCCCACGACTCATTACATGAAGGTCACTTAACTTTCTTACAGAAATATTTAAGACTGCAGTGACAGTCTCATATACAAAAATTTCACAGGTTGAGAATTTGCATTACACGTGTGTAGAAACAAAATCCTATCAATATAACAGTGTCCAACAAATTTCGCCGGCATTATAATACATTCACACATATACACACATTTCATAACTCTTAAAGTACTATTCTTGGTTTCCAACATATTTTTTCACAAACCAGAGTCTCTAACCACTACTCATTATTCCTTACTTTATTACACACATACGTATTCGTCGACACTTCATTATTTCATCATAATAAATACACATCATACTCAAATTTCTCATATAGCATCAGATTATTGATCATAAACATACCTCAACAGCATAATACAGATTGTCCTCGTAATAATATCATCATAACACCTCAGTCAAATCTCAAAATCGTTGTAGCTTCCTCCAATAATTTCAAAACCTGAAAAAAAATCTCTGCCACTTCAATAGTGTCATCTACCTCAAAGGTACTTTAAAAATCATGATCCCATACCAAATGCATCATTCAAAGCTCTCATAGTATCGCAATGCTTCCGAAAAAATATGAACAGGTCACAAAGTACAGACAAAAAACAATTTCATAAGTGTGAAATTATCCAACTGTGTATTTGCGTAAACATGTGTCACTGACATAGTAATAAAATTTTTATTTCTGTGTTAAATAATCAGATAGCTGTGTAATTCTGTGTTAGAGAAATATGGTACCGATGTTTTAAGTTGTATAAGCAAATACCATATTAGCTAGAGCTCCTTGTGCTTCCCAAACACATGGTACACAAAGTAAGCGCGTAACCCCCTGAGGATTAATGCAATTATACCCTCAGGTGTTACAGACTACAGCAATGGAATGAAATGTATCACAGAAAACTTTCTTCGTAATTCAAAAATCTTGAAAAATAAATGGTTTAAGTACAAAATTAATCACTCAAATGCGTTTCCTGTAGCGCTAAATGTGCGTCTTGCTGTAAGATAATTCTGTGGAAGTGTCGTAGTTATCGTCCTCTGTAAGCAAAGTTCTGCTGAAGTCAATGTACTTACCTCATCATAAACGAAAGTGAAATGCTTTGCGTATAGATATCGTAGTTATTACATACCTTACCATGATCAAGAAAGTACTATAATGTAACGTATTGTTGTGATACGGAAAAGGCTGTCTCATTGTAGCTATACCACAAAAGTTACTATTAAAATATGTTTTACTTTCCAGAAGAATTCAGAAAAACTGTGCAGGTATAAAACAGATACACCGCAAAAGCAACAATGTAAATTGTGTCACACATTAGTAGCGTCGTGACATAATCGTGTAGCTGTCAAAGAAACCAAATTCTAAGTCATCTTTAATCTCACAGAAAGTACTTTAAATCCAGAATGTATTTTCAAGTAAACCAAAATGTTGCATAAAAATCTCGTTAGCAGTACTGGTATATATTCTAAGTATGTGAGCCTTAAAGTCGTTACGTAATCGTATAATTAACAAGCAAGAATGTACACACACAATGACACTGTGTTGTTCGTTCACTATAACAATTCATTCGTAATTACTGTCTAAATAAGTTCACTTGGTTTTTGACTGGATAGTTAATTCCAAAACACTGTTGCATGTTAACAGTTTCTCAGTGTGACAAATTGTACTAGTAGCGTGAAGTGAAAAATTCCATGGCAAAGACTAAGTAAAAAGCAGATTATCTTTCAATAAACGGTTTTACATGTGAAGTGTGGTGTAAACCTTCACTCTTCCTAGTACGCAGAGTTTCAATTTGAAAGCAATTATCATGTTGTATGCATCAGTAAGGAGTGCTAAAATTTTTCTCGAGGTTAGCGTCTGTTATTTTCCTCTGAGCCAGCCGGCGCACATGGCTGCCTGCGGTGCGAGTCATTGTCTGTCTCTTTGATGGCGCGCGCCGTTATTAGGATTAGGAGACCAAACTACAAATTCACCTTGTCGAGAGGGCCCTGCCCTGTTTGAATCCCGCCAGTTCTGATGCAATTCAGGTCTGTCGTTACGATCATATCGTCTGTCGTCATGTCGGTAGATTCCATAGTTTCTTTCTTGTCGGTCACATGTTGGAGAATTTCTCCATGAATCGTAACTGCGCGCTGGACTGTTGCGTATAAAGTTATTCTGTCTCTCTTGATAATAATTATTTTGGTTCCCATATTGTCTGTTTCTCCGATTGTCTCTGTGATAGTCACTACCGCGGAGTGGTGATCTTTCCCTGTAATTATTACTACTCTGCGAATGGTTGTCATACGGGTGGTGTGTGTTTTGGTCACGATTTGTGTTGTGAGAATAGCCTTGTCGTGTCCAGTTATTATGTCTTTCATCGCGGAATTGCGACGGATGTGACATGTAATTGTTGTGTTTCTGTTTTCGCGGTCAGCGATTGTCAGTGTCAATTTCTAATTCTTGTAAGAGTCCCTGAAAAGCTTCAATGTCGTCTTTGCAAAGCTCTAAGGTTCGCAAGAGAGCTTCTGTTAAGTTTGGAAGGTAGGAGACGAGATACTGGCAGAAGTAAGGCTGTGAGTACCGGGCGTGAGTCGTGCTTCGGTAGGTCAGATGGTAGAGCACTTGCCCGCCAAAGGCAAAGGTCCCGAGTTCGAGTCTCGGTCGGGCACACAGTTTTAATCTTCCAGGAAGTTTCATTTCGCTCGTTACTTATTCTGATCACCACTAAACTGACACACAATATTTTATAGCGCAACGCAATCTGACTTTCAATAATCCCTACAAGAGAATGGCCGTGACTAAATTAACCTTTGCATTTCACAAATCACTTACCTCACAAAAATCTTTGTTACTCAAACTACTGCAATACAGCGAGTACCAGTACTGCTAGCTAAATAAAAGATTCAAACTACTGACAGCACTAACTACTGATAGGCATAGTTAGCAAATGAAAGATTTTGATAGAGAACAAACAATGTATTTACCTTAAAAGTGTTCAAAAGTCATAATATATATAGCAGTTCATGACATCCATTCTTACAAATGTACTGGTTCTGATAGACACACTTCCAGATCATCCGCTCTCAAAATTCCGCCATTTCTTTCCCCACATCCACCACTGCTGGCGGCTCACCTCCAACTGCGCAACACTACGCACTGTTAAGAAGTATGAAGTGGAGAGAAGAGAAAACGATAAAATAAGGAAGGAAACCCGTTACTTAAAAGGTAAAGTCTATTTCGTGGAAAGTGAATTAGAAGCTGCCAAAAAGCAGATAGAAAAACAGAGAAGGGAAATAGCTCATCCCAGGAAATCAGTTGAAGGTCAGGTAATTAAAATGAAGAATAGCACCGAGAAGCCGGAAGAACATAGGTTCACAAGAGGCGATCAGTGAAATGTAGCCAGCATTGACAACCAGTAAAAGATTTAAAGTATGATAAACGTAGCCAGCAGGGGCTGCCATTGCGAAAACTTA
This sequence comes from Schistocerca nitens, assembly GCF_023898315.1. Classification (NCBI taxonomy): domain Eukaryota; kingdom Metazoa; phylum Arthropoda; class Insecta; order Orthoptera; family Acrididae; genus Schistocerca; species Schistocerca nitens. Next base: position 61,643,021 of record NC_064624.1, read on the forward strand.
CGATCGGTTCCAGGGAGGAAAGATTTGTATGAGTAAGGGTATCGAAAGTGAACAGTACAGAAGTGATAATTCCGAAACAGGGGCGTGACTATCCCTGAGGCAATAGTAACAATGCAAGGAGGGACTGGTATTACTAGTATACTAAATAATTGCAAAGAAAAGGTACAATTTAGACATGCCAGAAGGGTTAGCAGAAGAATTTCTGCCACCAAGTAGTTATAAAATTAGACAAGTGTCCACCAGACTGAAGACCGTAAATATGTCAAGGCTCAGGATGTAAAGAGAAAACATGCGAACAAAACATTTAAATACGGAGGAAGTACAGGCTCTCGAGAGGATTGTTGTTGTTGTTGTGGTCTTCAGTCCTGAGACTGGTTTGATGCAGCTCTCCATGCTACTCTATCCTGTGCAAGCTTCTTCATCTCCCAGTACGTACTGCAACCTACATCCTGCTGAATCTGCTTAGTGTATTCATCTCTTGGTCTCCCTCGAGAGGATATGCGCCACATATAATGATGTATTTCATTTACTTGGGAACCTATTGACTCATACTACATTAGTTAAACATAGTATACCATTGATACCAAAAGCAAAAGGAATGATAATAAATCAAAGGCCGTATAGAATACCCCAGGCGCAGCAAGAATCACTACAAAAGGAAGTAGAAGGGATGTTAGCTGATGGGATAATATCTCATAGTACTAGCCAATGGAATTTCCCCATACTGGTATTGCCAAACAAACTAGATGCCAGTGGTCAGGAGAAATGGCGAATAGTAGCGGATTATAGGACGTTAAACGACATTTCATTAAATATGTTTTATCCCCTTCATAGGATAGATGAGATATTAGACAGCCTGAGAAAAGCGAAGTATTATTCCATGAAGAATTTAGCGAAAGGGTATTATCAAGTGTTGATAGACGAAAAGGGCCGAGAGAAAACAGTTTTTAGCACTCCCACAGGACATTATTAGTACAACAAAAATGGCCATGGGACTAAAAACCGCGCCGTCGACGTTCCAGAAACTAATAAATAAGGTACTCAGTGGAGTACAGGGGAACAGGGTTTTTATTTACCTCGATGATATTGTGGTAGTGGGTGCAACGTTAGAGGAACATAATGTACACCTGGAAGAAGTATTCGAACATCTAAGACAAGTAAACTTGAAATTACAAGTAGTTAAATGTGAGTTTCTAAGAAAAGAGGTAACTTTTCTGGGCCATGTTCTAACTGCGTCAGGACTACAGCCAGATCCCGCAAAGATAGAAGCCATCAAAAAGTACCTGCCGCCCAAGACAACAAAGCAATTGAAATCATATCTGGGGCTCACTGGATAATACAGGTGATTTATAAGGAATTTTAGCAAAATGGCCAAACCGCTACATGATTTATTGAAGAAGTGAATTCCGTATGAGTGGGGATCGAGCCGAGAAGAGGCATTCCAGCAGTTGAAGAAAAAACTGATTAGTCCACCGATATTGCAATACCCGGATTTTGAAAAAGAATTTATAGTAACCAAGGATACCAGCAATCATGTGGGCAGAGCTTATCTAAACCAGGGACAAATGGGACAGGATTTACCTATAGCATTCATATCACGAACGTTAAATCACGTGGAACAGAATTATAGTACAGTGGAACGAGAATTACTCGCCATTGTATGGGCTGTGAAATATTGTAGGCCATAGTCGGAAGTTTAAAATCGTGACCGACCACAAGACACTTGTGCGATTAGGAAGTATATCAGATCCATGATCGAGAAATTATGAAGTTCCGGTTGAAGTTAGAAGAATACGATTACGAAGCTAGAAGAATACGATTACAAAGAGGGCAAACGAAATAAAGTATTAGACACATTATCATGGATTAGGAATATGCGAGAAGGAAAAACAGAGGCAGTGCCGAAGACGAAAGACGAAGCACCGGAAGAAACAGAAATTGCGACCAGGGAGGTGCAAGAGAACAAAAAGGCATAGAAGAAGCAGATCAAGAAGCGGCGTCACCGATGGACTCAGAGACTGCATTGAGCCAGGAAGAGAAAATGGATATTTTAAAGCAGATGCACGAGTCACCGATAGGAGGATATAAAGAAATGGGGAGGACATATGAGCGAGTAAAACAGCACTGCAGTTGGCCTGGAATGAAGGCAGATATCGAAAAATGTGTACGTTCTTGCGAGAGTTGCCAGAAGAATAAGAAAACACAGACGAAGACAAAACAGCCATTGGAGATAACGCCAACGCCAGAGTTTATTTTAACGCCAACGCCAGAGTTTATTTTTGAGAATTGTGCCGTTGACATAGTAGGTCCTATGACGCTATCGAATGTAGGAAACAGATACATCCTGACGGTCCAAGATTCTCTGACTAACTTTGTTATAGCAGAACCAATAGAACGGCAAGATGCGGATACAGCTGCAAGAAAACTAGTAGAAAGTGTAATCTTGAAATTCGGAATACCAACATCACTACTAAGCGGTATGGGAAGTAACTTTTTAAGAGAGATTATGAAGCGGATGTACAAATTATTAAAGATTGAGAAAATACAGACAACCAGCTTCCATCCACAAATGAATGGGCCTCTGGAGCGCACACATCCTACTCTAACGGAAATGTTAAGAAATTTCATAGCAAAGGATCAGACAGATTGGTATAATAAGATACTGTTTGCAACTTTCGTATTCAGCACAACGCCGCACAGTACAACGGCTTATATGTCTTTTGAATGATGTTAATGCGTCAGGATTGGCCAGGAGGGGAAAGCGGTAGCCACCCGTTGAGGTGAAGAATAAAACATAGTTTATCCTGTGTGATGTTTTAATGCCGCAAAGAAAGGCAGGCCTGGAGGAGCCGCCGAGACTGAATGGGCAACCGCCTAAGAGAGCAGGTGAGGAGGGCGTCTGATCGGTTTGGAAGCTGCCAGCAGAAGAGAGCGAACGGTGTGTCCGCTCCCGGCAGCTGGCCGCGGTTCCACCCCCACTTGACAACCTCCAAGCATCCCTATTACTCGGTCATAAAACGAAACATAAAGTGAAAAAATAAAAATCTAAGTTTATAGTAATTAATCCATTCAGTATCGGCCCTCACTGTACAATTATTTTTTGCAAGAAAGTGCAATATTCTGGGAATATTACAGAAGAAGTCAGAGAATGTAATATATAATTGCAATGATTACGTGACAGAAAGAAGGCAAAATATGCAAATATTACATCAGGAGGCCAGGACTAACACGTAGAAACGCAAAGAAGAAAGTAAAGAACAATATGATAAGACACAGGATCCGAAAGTGTTTAGAAGACATGATAGAGTACTTTTATTTGACAAAAGTGTAAGAAGAGGGCTTTCGAGAAAACTAGATAGTCAATGGAGAGGACCATTCACTGTTGTAGATGTAAAGGGGCCAAATGTAATAATAAGTATAAAAGGACATAAGTGCGTAAAGGTGCATGCAAATAGACTAAAAGAGTTCTTTTAATTACAGATGATGGCAGCAAAGATTGGAGAGTAATAATAATCGGAAGCTTTGCAGTGGCCAGTGTAACAGAAAACAAGATACTTCCACAGGAGGTGCAGGACAGAGATTCCAGTCAGCACCTGGTACATATAACGATAATCAAGGTACTGTACACCTATACAGCACAGCGTGGCGAATAGTAAGTTATTTTAATTTGCAGGCATGGCACGATAAGTTTGAAAGCACAGATCAAGCATCCACAAGAGCAGTGGCAAATTGCATAAGGGAAATACAGAAGGCGAAATTAAGTACCATAGAATGTGAAATGTAAACCAAACCATCAGCTGGCATAATGGGAAAATAACGGAAGCGAGGAACTTAATAAATCAATTCGCCCGACACGAGCAAGGACGTGCGAAATGAGGCATTTTGAATTTTATAGGGAAATCAAGTAAAGTTTTATTTAGTACATTAGATGAGGAAGCTGCGTAATTTTTTAAAGCAAAGGTAGATGTTCTGGAAGAACAGCAGCGAGAATTGGTAAGGCTATCAAAGGAACAAGTAACGATCGTAAGGACATCATAAGTGGGGTTCAATCAGACAATAAATGCGGTAACTAAAAATGAGGAAATTATAGAAAATGGAATACATAAGTTGAGCAAACATATAGAGGAGTTCGAAAATAGTACGGATAAGAAAATACCACTAACATTGATTTTAGTAGCAATCACGAAACAGTTAGTTCAGCTAACGCTGATGTTTAATGGGTTAGAAAAAGAATATTATTTGTTCATATCAGCAGTTGAAAACGCAAGGAAAAAATTAGTAGTGCTGCACTTAATAAATCCTATTCAAGTGGTTAAATATTTCGGACTAATTAAGAATGAATTGAGAGATAAAAAGTTTCCGATCGAACTCACTGAAGACCGTGGGTATCAACTATTACTTGTAATAGACTTAGATGTATTTTTAGGCGGCAGTACATTAAGTAATGTATTAAATGTACCATTACTGGATAGCAACGAGTACTCTTTATATAAAATACGGTCTTTACCTGCAGACTATGATAGTAATAAGAGGTTATTTACATATAACACCCCAGAGAAAGAGTTTCTCACAATTGATGATGGAAAGAGGAAATACGCAGAAATGGCAGGAGACCAACTTGTTGTGTGAAACGATAACCATGAAGCACCAAAAATGTAAACAGATTTTGGTATTAATTTCGACATATGACCATGAGAGGTATGAAACCAGAATGCTTCAATAAGTTAGGACAATACCGAAAGATTGCAAACAAATATATTATATTGAACTAAAGTATCTGGACACAGATATCGAGAAACGAATGGTTATTCGTAGTCCCAAAAGAGGAAGGGTTGACTGTACTATGTAATGACTTGCCACCCTCCGATCTCATTATAAGAGGAAAAGGAAAATTAAGTTTTAAGAGTGAATGCAAAAGATATGGCGCTCCAATTACGTTACAATCAGAGAGGATAACTCTTACCAATAATAATGTAAAAGATATAGTCCCACCCTTAAATACAGATATTGATTGTTGTACACTGGAAGATGACAAGCAGAAGGTGTTAGAAATACCAATGATGTTACCACTGGAGCATATAGTACGTCATTTAGACGAATAAAAAGCAGCAGGACATAAGATATACAATCTGTAAAACAAAATATAATATCAACAGTGGACCACCTTCCGAGGATGGTCAATGAGTACATATTCCATGTGGGGATACATGTGGTCTGAAACAATAGTTTTAATTGTTTCTACCTGTCGACAGTAGATATAATATGTTCTAGAAGCTTTCTGTGACACACGAAAGCGGTATAAATAGGGGGTCAGGAGGACCCTGTAGTCAGTCGAGATCTGCTGAGTATAACAATGCAAGCTCAGTGTCGTTCTACAGCAGACGTGGGAACTTAGTACGATTCGCAAGCCTCAGCTCCATAGCATTCAAGGAGATATATTCCAGATAAAGGAGTTCAACTGATAAAATTATTGCAAGGCATTGCCAGTAGGGCTTTTCAGTTGTCAAGCTACAGGAATTTTATGAATTCTGCCCTGAATAAGTAACCACTCCTCACCAAGTTACGTATCCTTCTCTTTAGCAATAGCTTACTCCTTCTAGAGGTCGGAGTTGCAGAAGCTGCCTGCACCTCCTATCACTGTTCGAGAAGATCGAACGAGGTAACACCCCTGAGTATAACATGTGTCGGTCTAACTCCTTCTCAGGACATGACAAATCTTAGTAGCTGTCTTAGATTGTTTGCAGATGATGCTGTTTTTTTCCAGCTTGTAAACTCATCAGATGACCGAAAAGAATTGCAAAATGCTTTAGATAAGATATCTGTGTGGTGTGAAAAGTGGCAATTGACCCTGAATAAAGAAAAGTGTGAAGTTATTCACATGGGTAATAAAAGAAATCCACTAAATTTAGATTAAGCGATAAGTCACACAACTCTGAGGGCTCTCATTTCAACCAAATACTTAGGGATTACAATTATAAATAACCTAAATTGGAACGATTACATAGATAATATTGTGGGTAGAGCAAACCAAAGACTGCGATACATTGGCAAAACACTTAGAAGATGCTACAAGTCTACCAAAGGGACTGTTTACACCACGCTTGTCCGCCCTATTCTGGAGTATTGATGTGTGGTGTGGGACTGGCGCATGACATAAAAAAAGTACAAAGAAGGGCGGCTCGTTTCGTGTTATCGCGAAATAGGGGAGAAAGTGCCAAAGACGTGATACGTGAATTGAAGTGGTAGTCATTAAAACAAAGGCGGTTTTCGTTGTGACGGGATCTTCTCATGAAATTTCAATAAGCAGTTTTCTCCTTCGATTCCGGAAACATTCTTTTGGCACCCACCTACACAGGGAGAAATAATCATCAAAATAATATAAGGGAAATCAGGACTCGCACAGAAAAATTTAAGTGCTCGCTGTTCCCATGAGCCGTTCGAGAGTGGAATGGTAAAGAGACAACTTGCAGGTGATTCATTGAACCCTCTGCCAGGCATTTTATTGTGACTAGCAGAGTAATCACGTAGATGTAGATGTAGAGATCATTGATAGTTTCTTTATTCTGACACTGTATCCAGATTTTTTGAATTATGGAGGATGTAACCGCACTTTTGCCATTCAGCACTGTGACAAGCAAAGTGGTATCATATTGATCATACAATGTAAGCTTTCACGGCCGGTATTGTCTTCACTTAAAACTTCCGGGCTGATAGGCTGTGGTCAAAGTATAAAACCCTCTCCTGACGTTTCGTCTCCGACTGCGGCAGACATCCTCGGATGTAAAGCGGCGAACTGCGAAGAGAACTCGAGGAAGCGCTGATTATATAGGCAGTAGAGAGGGCGCCACTGTCGATCACGTGGCGTCGGCTATGAGATTGTCTCTGGTAGTGTCAACATTCTCGATTGACGGTAATCGATCGTCACGCTTCCGGTGCAACGCTGACATCCAAATTTTACCCAGTTTAACACCTTCGTCTTTCCTGTTAAAATTATTACGATGTTTATCAATCCCGATAGCCACTCTATACAAGTGTCCAAAATAATAGGAGGTTTTTGATATGACGCTCGTCTCGCTGAATTTTATTTCAGGATCACCCTCCAGGTAAACATGTTCCGCTACGGCCGATCCGTGTGACCCAGGCGGAAGTTCCTCTTATGTTCAACAAGACGCGTGTTCACACTTCTCTTTGTGGTACCGATGTAAACCTGTCCACAACTAGAAGGAATTTTATATACCCCCGGTGTAGCCAAAGCGTGTCGTGCATCTTTTGCCGACCTTAAAAATTCTTTTATTTTCCTGGTGGGTCTGAAAATAGTTACCACCCCATACTTGCCTAAAACTTTCCCAATGCGATCTGTGACACTACTAATGAACGGAAGAAAAACTTTGCCCTTGGGCGACTGTTGTTCGTCGTTACACCTGATTCTCTGCCTAGAGCGAAGTGCTTGATCTATATCCTTGCTAGAATAGCCATTCTACACGAAAGTTGACCATAGTTGTTCAATCTCATCTTTTAAATAAACAGGTTCGCAAGGTGTGTACGCCCTCTCTACGAAAGTTTTAATTACACCTCTTTTTTGTCTAGGGTGATGGTTTGAATCATTGTGTAGATAACGATCAGTATGTGTAGGCTTTCTATACACATTATGGCCCAACGTTCCGTCCCGTCGTTTAATCACAGACACATCCAGGAAATTCAATTGCCCACTCCTTTCCGTCTCCATAGTGAATTGGTTTTTCGGATTATTGCTGTTTAAATGTGTCAGGAAGGCATCCTCTGCTCCGTGTGTCCATGCTACGAACATGTCATCGACATAGCGATACTATCTACCTGGTCTCTTACTGGCAGTCTGCAACGCCCATTGTTCAAAAGTCTCCATAAATAAGTTAGCCACAGCAGGACTGAGAGGACTGCCCATAGCCACCCCGTCAATCTGTTCATCAAAGTTATTATTGTACTGAAAATAGGTTGTGCTGAGGCAGTGTTGGAATAATGCCATTGCTAACTTTGAGAGTAGTGTGGAAGTTTGGTGATTGCAAAGTTTCTGATTCAAATGTCGATAGGAGCAACACTTTCTTTCTTATTTATTTAAATTCTGTGTTTATCTAGAAACAGAAATGTTAAGTAAGGAATATTTATTTACGATTTCCTTAAAAATAACATATTTTTCATTTTTGCTACTAAATATATGAAAATGTCAATATTCAGAATCAGTAAGAATCGGGTGTAAAAAAGAAAAATGTCAAATAGGAAATAAGAGAGTTCCATGAATCTAGAAATTGAGTAGTATTGTTGCTATATATATAATATTTTCAACAATAAGGAATTTTGCATGTCTCTCAGCTTCTAATTTACTTGATATGTTACATGTTCTAACAAGCAACTTTACAATTACCAGACATTTACACTTTGCATCGAATTACCACTTATTTTTTAATTTACTACAAATTTTATACTTTACTGCTCTTGGAAATCTTCTACTCTTCAAAAGCGGTTATTTCGAGTTTTTTTTTAGAATTGTGTTATACTCCTTTTAGAAACTGTTGTCCAATCTTACAAGTATAGAGGAAATCGTAGAGGGCAGAGAAGTCTGTAAGGCCCCCTTGTTAGCTAAATAGCAGCAGCTTCACATACCATAGTAAACACCCATTATAAAATATAAATCTGACGAATAGTGCACCGAGTGAGGTGGATCAGTTGTTAGCACACTGGACTCAGATCTGGGAGGAGAACAGTTAAAACTGGCCTCTGACCATCCTGATTTAAGTTTTCCATGATTTCCCTAAATCACCTCAGACAAGTGCCAGGATGGATACTGTGAAAGAGCACAGCAGACTTTCTTCCCCATCATTTCCTAATCACAAGGGACCGAGAACTTCACTGTTTGGTCAAGTCTCTTAAATCAATCAACCTACCATCTAGTAATGCAGCCCTCTAGCAATGTTTTTGAATGCACAGGAGACAGCACTTGAAAGTAAATACAAGTGAGACATACAATAAAACAATATTTCCTTGCAAATCTGCTCTTCACCATCACCTGCAACAAACAATGGAATCTACTAGATGGGGATCTCTCCTGCATGCTCAGTTCCCAACAGGCTAAACACAAGCAGCATAACATATATTGTTTTTGGCTTCCAGTGCCCATAGATACAAACAGTTATGACACAGGTAGCAGTCTCTGATACAAAACCTTTGGTGGTGGCGAAAGCACATGGAAAACAATGTGGCAATTGTTAGCTGTGCCACTTACATCACAGTGGCATCAGAAAGCAATGTGGAGCTGGCTCCAGTGCCATGATGTGTAGTGGCAACTGACCATTAACAAACTCTTAACCGGAAGTCTTATTTACAGTGCCGCTAATGCGAGCAGAGAAAGTTTACAAATATTTGCCGACAATTAAACAGGGTTTACTACCATCTGTTTATGCATGTTCCAACCACTGTCTATTATATTGATAATAGTGAACTCAAGAAAAAACACCTTTATTTAGCAATCGAATTGCAACCACTATCAGTTTTCCCAAAATTAAGATAATTTTATAGTAGTGATGACAGAAAGTAAAACAGTATTACTACCATCTTCTTGGCAATAATGTTCAGGTGTTCAAATGTTTGATATAATTTTTCATTAATCAGATCCATATCAAGACTGAAACACCATTTATATGTTGCACTTGTGAATTTATAACAATTTTTTTCTTTCATGACATTGATGGATAAGTTTTTAGGGTCACAGATAAAATTTTGCTTATCTCGTAATTCAGTAGTAGAACAATTACACATGACTGACTCATTCCAGATAACTGACTGATTACCAGCATGCAGTAATGTCACAATTGCATCCCTAAAGATACTGCTATGCATAGATATATATTTATTTACAATGATATAAATGATTACTGTATTTTTAATATTGTCAATACAAATAGTACTCATCTATTAATTCATCTCTGTTAAATTATTTCTGCATCACAAAATATATGATTCTATTTATTTTTATGTCTACTGGATGTAATAAGTATCAGTATGATTAAATGTCTGGTGTATACATAGTCAGTTATTTATATTATCTTTATAGAGGATAAAGAAATAGTAATAACTAAAAAGTATGCCAATAAAGCTAGCTCCTAGCAAAAACCAAAAACTGCACAAATATGACCACAAGTGGTACCATATGTATATATACAGAAACTGCCATTGGTAGATTCAGTTTTGATCAGAGGCTATCAACCATATCGCCCTCACAGAATGTCATACATGGCTCATATGTGACATTTTGTGCCCTATAGAGACATAAATTGCACAGGAACAGTCATCCAGTGCAATTATGGAAGCAAAGTTTTCAAATAGTTGAACTGTCTTTATAATATGAGAAATTTTGAGGGACGTAGCTATTGTTAGTGAGAAGTGTGACAAAACAGCAATTAATCATGCATCATATTACAAACTGAACAATACTGTTCTTCACAAAACAAAATGTCTGGATTTTATCAATGTGTTGTAAATGAAGAAGCAACTGGTTAATTAGGCCATAAAAACAAAAGCAAAATATAGAAGTTTCAAATCTGATAGCTCAAAGACGTAAAGTGTGTAAAGAATGACTACATTGTTTTCGAAATTAATGCTAAATGTGCAAAAGATGTAGCTTGTGTGAGTGTGTGTTTATTTTATCCATAAGTAACAAATGTTGATAAGACTTATCAAAGTTTACTTTTAAACAAAGCCAAGATCAATAAATGATTTCAAACCTAATCCAACTTTGGATGAATGAATCATATGGACTGAATTTACAATAAATTTTAAACAAAGTTCATAAAACTATGACAATGAGCAGAATGTGAACTGATATTTCACAACTACAGAATTTTATATTGTCTTCCAGAAATCTAATTGATGCAAATGACTAAATATGTAGTGTGGTGTTAGATTTAAAATGAAAGGTGCAATTACAAATTCATGGCAAAGAATAATTATTGCTCTTCTTCGACAAAGGTAGGGTTTAAACTCATTTGTACACTTCTATTATTTGGAAATAAAATCCAAGAATAATGAAGGTACAAAAATAATTTCACAAAACTCATCAAATTGCAATCAATACCACTAGAGTGACACACCAAGAAAGGAAAGATATTACAAAATAAGAAGCGTACCTTTATGCTTTTGGTTGAATGCTGTAAGTCAAGGACAGGGTACCAATAATCAACTCCTAATATACATTAGCAAAATGCTACAAGAAGCATTCACTGGAAAATTTTAAAAGAAGAAAATATTTTTCTTTGGTACATTGATTAACTTGTCTTGTGACACCAAAGAAATATTAGTACAAATGATATAAAGTCTACTAAGTAATTTTATAAGGAATGAGTGACATTAAATTCTCCATTTATCATAATTAGCAAAAATGATGAACTTGACCAATAATCAGACACATTCTGTGTGATAAGTAAAACAGAGCTAAATTAACTACTAGTCACAAACATTTGAAAACACTTGAATAATGCACCAATTATATAACAAGGTATATTTCTGAACATAGTTGTAAACTGAAAACTTGGGAATTACTGTCAATGCTCTGCCATATCTCATGTAACTACTCTACTTATTCAGACAAAAGTAACGAAAACATTAGCCCTTGAAAATCACTATTGAGAACAACTTTACCAAATGACATGACAATACTGTTCAAAGTGCTTAATTTTCGTAGAATATTGCCAAAATCTTTGTCATAGAGTTGGACCCCTCCACAACCACAAATTATTATTACTTTTTAAACAGCTCTTTCAGACTCAGACTTCACAGGTAAATTCATACACTGATTATTCAAAATAGCTGTATCTGAATTTATAGTAGGGGAGACCAGTGACAAAAATAACAGGGAATGAAAGTAACATTTCCACTTCATCTTTGCTTGTAGCTCCGAAAATCACATATTCGAACAATGCATATCCTTGAAGATTCTGCACTGCCTATCAGTCGCCAGCTGTTATTGTAGAGGAACTGTTTTGTGTGACGCAATAAAACGTGTTTTCAGTACTTTCTCACAAGTTTTCTCAAACCTCTTAGTTTTGTGATAAGGGCAACGAAACATCGTAAGCGAAAGTCTACTGTAATAATTTAACTATGTTATGCTCATTTTTATGCAACAGTTACTATCAATGTTTTTATTATTGGTATAGGTCCTGCCAAAAATACGAATTTAACATAAAAGTGTGGCTGGGAACGAAAGTAGCGTCGCTGCTGGGGAAAAATGTAACGCTGTTACTTTCATCCCTGTCACTGAGAAAACAGTATTAGAGACTCAGATCCCCTGTTTTTTCTCATTAGCGTCAGTAAATTAGGCGTAATACTGTTAGGAGACATTGCTGCAATGTTTTACTCAACAAATCCGTTATTTACGTAGTTATTTCATTACAGGAAAGAACAGTAGGTAGGACAACTACAAGAGCGCTAACTGCTACACCTGTGTATCAAATTTCGCCAGATGATGTTAAAAATTATAGCATAAGTGTTACAGCAGCAGCAAAATACAATATGTGCCATGCGACTTTGCATCGTTACATTAAAAAGAAAGAGAAGTGTGTGAGTGATGGCAGCACACTGATACGTCACGTCAGATACAGAAACATAAAAAAAGTGTTCTCTGACGAAGAAGAAAAAATAATAGCTGAATATGTGATTATTGCACCGGCGATATTTTGTATACTTTGTCCTAAGGATATCCATAGATTAGCTTACGAATTGGCAACAAGAATAACATACAAATTCCATCGACTTGGGTAGATAACCAAACTGCAGTTCCTGACTGGTTTTATCGACAGTTGTCTCTTCCGTCGCCTGAAGTGACTAGTCTTGCTTGAGCTACGAGTTTTAATCGAACAACTTGGCTAATGTGATGGAGAGATACGAGTTCGAGCCCATGGACAGGAGTGTCGCTAAACGTGGAATAAAGCAGATAGGAGCCATTACTTTGGCTGAAAGGTGCACCCTTGTCACTGTTGCTATTGCTATCACTGCTCAGCGAAGCAGAACTACCCCTCTTTTTGCACTCCCTCGCTTAAGGTATCATGACCATTTGGTTTAAGATGGTCCTATTGGTAGCACTGGAGCAGGAAATGCAAGTGGTTGGATGCACAATGAAGAATCCTTGCTGGTCCTGCACCAGTTTGCAAAATTTGCTAAATCAGCTCCTGAGCTCAAATGTTGGCTGTTTCTTGACAATTTCGAATCTCATGTATCCATAGAAGCCTAAAATTTTGCTAAAGCAAAGGGATAGTTATGTTGTTATCTCCACCACACTATACGCTCAGGATGCAGCCTCTAGACCGTTCAGTTTATGATAAATTAAAAAGATGGCAAATGCTTGCCGAGAGCTGGATCTAAAATCGTCAAGGAAAGACCATGTAAATTTTCTACATCCCTTCAATTGTAAGGGAAGCACGTCCACTTGCTGTAACTGGCAAAATCATTGCAGCAGGCTTTCATTGCACAGGCATAGTACCATTGAATCAGTGTGCTCAGTGAAACCAATTTTGCACCGCCTGTTGTCGCCGATCGTCCAGCGCCACAAGCTTCTGATCATGAACAGCAAACGATGTCCTTGGCAGGGCCATTAGCGATTTTCAGCGGACCATTTGAAGCTGTGAGCATATCTAATATTGATCCAGCATGAAGACTCGAGGAAACACTTCCAGGTGTCATAGCCTGCGACGTGGAGCCTAGTGGTATACAGTTATCTCCTTCAGTTCGACTAACCTTTTCACCTGATGCTATTCTTCAGTTCCCAAAAGCAGGTCTGAGGCAAAACACAAGAAAAGGGAGGAACAGGGTAAAGTCAGCAATTTTGATCGATACTCCAGAGAAATTGGTTTTAGAAGAAGAACTAAGAGCCCATTCACAGACGAAGAAAGCGAAGAAGCTAAATTTAAAAAAGCAGCAGGCCAAGATCGCGACAGCAGAATAAACCTAAGGAAACATTATCGGAAGATGAAGATAGCTACTGCCGTGTTTGTCGCGAATCTTACTGCCACAGTCGTCCAAAGAGAAGAGGATTCGGTGTTGGGTATGTAAGGGTTGGTTTCGTGTTGCTTGTACCAAAGCAGAGGATATGTATGTGTATCAGAATTGCGAATCTGAACAGAACTTAAGATATGCATTCATCTTCTAATTAACTGACTCATGAACATTTAATCATAATGCCTGGATTTATTCAGTATTATTAACACTTACTTTAGTTAATTTGAAAGTTGCAAATATAAGTAAAGTTTTACATTTTTCCGCCATTTATTGGTGTTTTTTAATGTTTTGTAATGGCAATTTACAATAAGCTACTCTATAATTCACTTATTTGACAAAATAAAGTTTTACATATTATGTTACTTTTATAGCTTACTAGTGTTACTAATGTCCCCAGTAACAGGGACAAAAGTAACACATACATTGATGCTTTAAAATTAATTTCACAAAACAAATTGTACGTAATTTTGAGGAAACTAAATGCAGTCGTGAAACTTCCTGGCAGATTCAAACTGTGTGCCCGACCGAGACTCGAACTCAGGACCTTTGCCTTTCGCGGGCAAGTGCTCTACCATCTGAGCTACCGAAGCACGACTCACGCCCGGTACTCACAGCTTTACTTCTGCCAGTATCTCGTCTCCTACCTTCCAAACTTTACAGAAGCTCTCCTGCGAACCTTGCAGAACTAGCACTCCTGAAAAAAGGATATTGCGGAGACATGGCTTAACCACAGCCTGGGGGATGTTTCCAGAAAGAAATTTTCACTCTGCAGCGGAGTGTGCGCTGATATGAAACTTCCTGGCAGATTAAAACTGTGTGCCCGACCGAGACTCCTACTTGGGACCTTTACCTTTCGCGGACAAGTGCTTTAACATCTGTGCTACCAAAGCACGACTTACGTCCGGTACTCACAGCTTTACTTCTGCCAGTATCTCGTCACCTACCTCCCAAACTTTACAGATGCTCTCCTGCGAAACTAGCAGAACTAGCAGTCGTGAAAGAAAGGATATTGCGGAGACATGGCTTAACCACAGCCTGGGGGGTGTTTCCAGAATGAAATTTTTACTCTGCAGCGGAGTGTGCGCTGATATGAAACTTCCTGGCAGATTAAAACTGTGTGCCCGACCGAGACTCGAACTCGGGACCTTTGCCTTTCGCGGGCAAGTGCTCTACCATCTGAGCTACCGAAGCACGACTCACGTCCGTTACTCACAGCTTTACTTCAGCCAGTATCTCGTCTCCTACCTTCAAAACTTTACAGTAGCTCTCCTGGAAGCTTGCAGAACTAGCACTCCTGAAAAAAGGATATTGCGGAGACATGGCTTAACCCCAGCCTGGGGGATGTTTCCAGAATGAAATTTTCACTCTGCAGCGGAGTGTGCGCTGATATGAAACTTCCTGGCAGATTAAAACTGTGTGCCCGACCGAGACTCGAACTTGGGACCTTTACCTTTCGCGGACAAGTGCTTTAACATCTGTGCCACCGAAGCACGACTCACGTCCGTTACTCACAGCTTTACTTCTGCCAGTATCTCGTCACCTACCTCCCAAACTTTACAGATGCTCTCCTGCGAAACTAGCAGAACTAGCACTCGTGAAAGAAAGGATATTGCGGAGACATGGCCTAGCCACAGCCTGGGGGATGTTTACAGAATGAAATTTTCACTCTGCAGCGGAGTGTGCGCTGATATGAAACTTCCTGGCAGATTAAAACTGTGTGCCCGACCGAGACGCGAACTTGGGACCTTTACCTTTCGCGGACAAGTGCTTTAACATCTGTGCTACCGAAGCACGACTCACGTCCGTTACTCACAGCTTTACTTCTGCCAGTATCTCGTCACCTACCTCCCTTTACAGAAGCTCTCCTGCGAAACTAGCAGAACTAGCACTCGTGAAAGAAAGGATATTGCGGAGACATGGCTTAGCCACAGCCTGGGGGATGTTTACAGAATGAAATTTTCAGTCTACAGCGGAGTGTGCGCTGATATGAAACTTCCTGGCAGATTAAAACTGTGTGCCCGACCGAGACTCGAACTCAGGACCTTTGCGTTTCGCGGGCAAGTGCTCTACCATGTGAGCTACCGAAGCACGACTCACGTCCGATACTCACAGCTTTACTTCTGCCAGTATCTCGTCTCCTACCTTCAAAACTTTACAGAAGCTCTCCTGCGAAACTTGCAGAACTAGCACTCGTGAAAGAAAGGATATTGCGGAGACATGGTTTAGCCACAGCCTGGGGGATGTTTCCAGAATGAAATTTTCACTCTGCAGAGGAGTGTGCGCTGATATGAAACTTCCTGGCAGATTAAAACTGTGTGCCCGACCGAGACTCGAACTCGGGACCTTTGCCTTTCTTTGAGGAGTGCTAGTTCTGCAAGTTTCGCAGGAGAGCTTCTGTTAAGTTTGGAAGGTAGGAGACGAGATACTGGCAGAAGTAAAGCTGTGAGTACCGGACGAGGGTCGTGCTTCGATGGCTCAGATGGTAGAGCACTTGCCCGCGAAAGGCAAACGTCCCGATATCGAGTCTCAGTCGGGCACACAGTTTAATCTGCCAGGTAGTTTCATATCAGCGCACACTCCGCTGCAGAGTGAAAATTTCATTCTAAATGCAGTCGTGTTAGGAAAGCCCCTCAGAACATGTTCAGTAGCCCATTTTGCTTCATACATTTACAGTGACCGAATAAAAAATGCAATATGCAAAATATAACTTTTGTCCCCTGTCTCCCCTTTACAAATTCATAAAATTGTGTCACATATGGGCAGTTCAGTAAAAGATGTCAGGATGATCATCAACAAAATACTGCAAATTACAAGGAACACATTAAATAATTTAACATTATAATTCATTTTAGATTACTACAGATATGTTAATAGTGGCAGAGGCAATTCACACTGCTAGAAAGAGAAAAATTTTACAGAAAAGGTAAGCTATATACAGCTGCCTGAGGAGTTGCTCTGTGGTAAGAAGAAAGAGCGAAAATTAGAAGGTAATAAACTGTCTCGACTAGAAAATAGGTGAATACTTAAAACTGGTTCCACAGTAGTTTCAGAAGTTTGCTTCTACATTATATTATCCAACGGCCAAATTTCACAAAGGTTTGCCTTGTTCATTTAAATTACAACAGTACACCTTCCTAATATTATTCCAATTGCAACATCATCCATTTTATTTTATCCATTTTCTAGTTTTGCACTGAATTTTACATTGTTTTTATCTCTAATAAGACAAGCAGTTTTGACAAAATCATAATCAGATGTAAGTAGTCGGCTACAACATTAATTTATTCTACACTTCAGGCATATAGCAATCGTAACTTCCTAATCCCATTCAAATACCATTATTTCAAATCTTTTAAATGAGATTCACTTACTGCAACACCACCAGACTCACAAATAACATATTGCCAAATTGTCTTATCATTGACAGACAAAATATTACAAGTGATAGCACAAAATCAACTTATACACTGCCCAAAACATACACTAAGTTGACACAATGAACACCACCATTGTCATCATCTCCATCAAAATGACGATTACAAATTATTACTTCAAATCTCACCACCAATAAACATATACCACATAATATACCCACATAACTTCAGAAAACTCTAAGACCCTCAAGATAATCCCAAAGTTACAAAGTTATTCTGGTCATAGCTTCCATACAACTGTTATGGCGACATAGCATTTACACCAAACAACCATATCAACTCTTCTTCAAGATTCTCACATAAGCAGCAATATAACATATAATATTACAATTTTTCTTTGAAGATGTGGTGAAAAGTAAGTACTTTTCACAAATTAACACTTATCTCTAATTACCAGAGGATAAGAAACAGAGTTAACACAATTTGAAAAACTGTAGCTCCAAGAGATCCATAATCAGGTTTCCTCATTAATCTGTCAGATGTTACTTCAGTATTCATGTTTATAGCTGACTGCACCCACAATATAATGCTAAGACAGCAAATAAGTGTGAAATCCAATCTTTCAGCAAACAGTTCAACAGAAAATCTATTTCAAGACAAATGGACAATAGTTCCCAAACCAAGGTTAATAAGTGTACACATTTTCATCTATTGACTCAAACTGTTTCAAAAACATGTATGGTGCTCTCTACCTGCAGATTATTCACAACATATACAAAATCATTCTGAAAATGCAAAATTTACCCAAATCCACTTCCACTTCTTTAAAACAGTATGATTCTAATATTTCATTAACCTTTTTTTTAATATGGTAATCATTTCGTCTTATGCATCTGTGGCTTCAGAAAAAAAACAAAATATAGAGAGACATAAAAATTATTACTTATTACTTTATACAGCAGCATTTTCAGACATATATAATAAGAACACTCCTTTTCCAAAAATGTCAGTTTATTTCTCTTTAAGCAAACATGACATGTAAAGGATTTTTTCCCTATGCTCTAAGATTACATTATAATTTTAACTATTCTTAATCTCTAGTAAACACGATTCCTAGCTAAGAGAGACTGAAGTAAAAGATTACATTTAAAGCTCAACAGAAGCTTAGGAGAAAAGGTGCAGCAGGGAAGGGTGAAAACTTCAGAAGCAATGCTGCTTTGTCTGGGGCCATACATTTACCACACTCATGTCACGATCACATTTTCATGACTCAGTGGGAACATAATCATTAATATTCACACATAGCTTCACTTGCCACTACAGCTTCTGCTTTAATCTCTGTTAGTACTACAATAGTGAAAGTGAGTTTTAACACTTCCAACTCAAAATCTTTGTAACATATTGCAGAGAAATAAACTTTAACTTTCTTTTGACTCTACACTTTGTAAACTTGCATGTGAATGTAACATAGTCTCTCATAAATTTCCCTGTGACATAGTTTTCCAGCATTTTCAAACTATCATCACAGTAAATACTGTGGAAAGCGCTATAATAAGCCAAAACTTCGTTAACATGAGAGTGGGTCAAAACAAAAATATATTTGTCTTTTTTTCTACAGATATTTTAAAAAAAATATAACGCTGCAAGTTCCTAACATTTGTTTTGGACAATCTTCTTTGTTAAATTCTGCAAATTCCATGCAATATTTTGCTATTTTCGACAAGAAGTTGAAACTGATGAAACTGTGTTTCAGGCGTCATACTACAACTCAAAATTTCTTCTTGTTATACAGAAGTACTATTGATTACTTCAACTGAATTTTCTCCTCCAAAAATAAAACAGTCGTCACTGCCATTGCTATTAGTTTTCCACTCTTGCATTATTGAATCCGATTTTTGACTCACTCATTCAAATTTAACATTTTCTCACAATAAATTTCAATTTAACTTTCTATTTTTCTGAGTCTTTGATTGATTTCCTTCCTATACGCTCACAATTTATCATTGTTTTCTGCTAACTTCACCTGCAGTTGTCCATTGATTTGTAGTAAGCGAGGTGGTGCACCTCTTAGCACACCGGACACATCTTTCGGAGGAAGTCAGTTCGGATCTGCATGGATCCACCAAAATTTACGTTTTCCTTGATATCCATAAATCGCTGCAGGCAGATACTGGGATGGTTTCTTTGAAAGGGCATGGCCAATTTCCCTCCTCATCCTTGAAAAATTTTGAATGTGTGTTATATTACTAACAACCTCCTTCCATCCTTCATTGCTTTCTTTAAGTTTTGCATCTGATTTTTGAACTATTTGAATGTTGTTTCTTAAAGTTTTGAATGTAATTGTTCGCCAGCATTGTGCATTAATCTTGCTTCCATCTTTTCCAAATGGACTATTAACTATCTCGTTATTTCTTTTAAACCTTGAGTTTTTACCTCGATTTTGCACATCTGTCGCCATCCCACTGTTACTGAGAGTATCTTCCCACCACAGATTTCGTCATTAGCGTTTGCTTTATTTCCCATTGATAAAATAACGACAAATAAAGTATTTGATAACACTGAACTATTTAAGAAGTATTATTAATAGGTAATTCATTTCCTGTCCTAAAGACCTATTCAAAAATATATCACAGTGTACCATTCACTAAAACACAACGTTATTAATTACATAACACAACATTGACTTTGAGTGCAGGATCACAAACTCGTCCACTTACTAGAGTTATCAGAAAACAAATGAAAACCAAGTAAAATCTTAACACAAAATTGTCTTTGGCTCTCCTGTACCATTTCCCAGGAGTAGAACATTCAAAGCTGCTCAAAGTGGTGACACTGGAGACCGATACACTGATGCATTCGTTGACCGAAAGAATTATTTAGCGCTCCCAGTGCTGCCTGCTGAAGAGAATTACAAGCTAGCATCATAAGTTCCCACATGTTCTATGGAGTTGTTGGAATATCGCGATAGACAAAGTCTTTATGCATCCCCAAAGAGAAAATTCCAGAGGATTTAAATCAGTAGGCCTAACAGGTCAAGCAACTGTTCCATCTCGACCAATCCATCTGGCAGGTTACTTTCGGTTCAGAGAACAATGTGCATGCAAGGCATTATGTGCTTGACCTACATTGTGTTGATACCACATAAGCATTCTGGTTTTGAGCGGCACTTCATCCAGAAGAGGATGAAGAATTCGTCAGAGGACGTTGGCATACGCTGTGCCATTTAGACTACCACTGATGAAATAAGGGTCAATAATTGTAGTACCAAGCATCCCACACCAGACTTTAGCTCTCCATTGACAATAATGTTCCACCTGTCTAAGCTGTCGTGGGTTGTCACTGGACCAATAATGCATGTTCCTCGTATTTACCTATCCTTTGTTTGAGAAGGAACAATCATTGGTAAATTGAAGAAGAAGTTCGGGTTGGCGAGGATTTTCTGTTGTGCCCACTGACAGAAGTGTACACGATTCTGGAAATATATATATGGAGATGCATTAAGCATTCACCCATCAGTTGATGTCCAGATGCAATGTCATATAGTCTGACTTTAAAACATATATCGACTGTATTACGAGGGAATTGCTCGCACTGATTGATTTAGGCAATTGGGAGTGGAATACTGTGCAGATTGGTCTTGGTGACTTACAACAACGTTCCGAATATCACGGAGGCTAACAATAAATTTTATCTGGAAATTGTGGAATAGAACCTGGTGCATACGATATTGACGATTGAAACTAAGTTTTAAAATAGTCTAGGAAAGGGATTGCGCTACATGCAAATATCAATACACTCAAATATGAAATAAAGACAATGAGAGTAACGATTCACATTAACCAGAAAGGATCAATAGGATGGCAGCCGGGTTTCACAAAACAGCAGGTTTCAAAGAAGGATCCTAATAAATTCTACAGACCAGACCAGTCGGTCGATATACTGTCTATCAGTACAATCCATTTGAGTGTAACACCCCATCAAACCCTTATCCCCATCAGTGGGAACAAAGTATAATGTCATTGAGACCTCTACCAACGCTATTTACCTACTAGTAACAGTTCAAGTTTTTGACTACCTGGAGCTGAGTATTGTGGACCAGCATAATCGACTTGTTGACTTTCATGCTGATGAAATTATTGTACGGCTGCATTTAAAGCAGAGCTGCAGTGACATTGTAGCTGCAGAGACCCTGAAGCGGTGGTGGCCTTCAACAAGCCAGGGCCCATTGACGGCAAAAGCGATGACCTTTAAGTTGCCGGACTGGAAGGTTCAATCAGTCAGAGATCACAGTATCCCGATATTGACAACGAAGACAGGATGGGCATAAGGTATGAAACCAAAGTGCTCAACGCACACTGTGGCTCTTCACAACAGTAGAACAAGGTGATAATACAAGCAGACTACGAGTTTCTTAAATCGGTGAGTCTGAAGCCATGCAATGGCATCGTTCAGTATAACTAGCCAGATGGAATATGATGAGTGTATTGTACGCTATTAGTACTTCTTGGAGAAACCTTATGCATCAACCACGTTTTAACAAGACTAATGAAATCAGGACTGTCATCCAACACCAAGACGCTTTAACCCTCACATGCCAGGGTTTCATATATCTTGATGGATCATTACAAAAAGGGATGGTACTGCTACAGTGGCATCGAACCTTATGCATAATGCTTTAGCATTCCTGTTTCCTGAGATACGATAGGGACTTTATGGGGTCGAGTTCGATTGTACACGCAATGTAGGTGTAACAACTCTTAAAACGTATGTATCTGTTTCTCCTTCGGATATGAACGATTTAGAAAATGCTGGATGGCTCATTGATGATCCAATGGATAGAACAATGGATCAGTACAAGAGATTTACTGCATGTATACCTTTAAAACTGCTTGTGAGATACTTTGAAGACATGTGGTATGGAGTGCGACACGTAACAACTCATTCATTCATGGAGCTCAAGAGGAGAACGGGATAACTATATGGAAAATGCTACACATGATTGTATCAGATAAGCAGCATTTGAAGCTTTTGCAAGTTCTGAATGGTGGTGTATTTCTACCGTTATCTTTCTGTTCATGGGAGGTTTTGAGTACGCGATGCTACCGACTGCAAGCTGACATCATGGTCTATTAAAACTTCCACTGATCTGGAGATGCTCACGTTCATCATACTTGCGTTTCAGACCAATAAAAGAGGAAATATAGCAAATGAATCACCAAATTTGATAACTGCAAGTTACCTAATGCCAGAGACTTCCTGAACTCCAAATTCTACCTGTATGATAATTGACACCTGAAGTGGCATGAAGATGTATACAGTCTAGCATATGACATGTATGTGAGGTTCTGTGTTTCATAATGTGAAGTGGAAGTATGTCTATTCATTAGTTGTAAATTCAAGGAGCTGGTGCCAATCATTGTAATAGACTGCTCAAAACAGAAAGAGATAAATAAATCTAGATCTCTAGATGTATGATTTGAATTTGAATCTTTGACAAATTTCCCAGAACACACTGCAGTGTATGCTTTTGTTATACAGGACCTTGTGGTCAACTACTGCCCTCTCACCTGCGCTGTGCAACAAGGTGTACAAATGAACATGTGCTGCCCCATACCCAGAGCATTCCACAATGGTATTTCATCATTGCAGATGCTCAGGGTTTCTATGACAATGAGCATAGACAGTACATATTTATAGATGTTTCATTCATAACACACACAGAAGATGCAGCTATAATAGATACATTCTCAGCAAACATTGTATCACCAAGATTTTTCAAAGATGTTAAGTGTGCTAAAACACAAATGAGTGTAAGTGACTAACACATTTCAACTATGGAATTCGCTGGGATGATCCTGGAATACCATATAAAGACATTGTGACGTCGCTCCGATTATTCAACCATACAGATACCATCATCTATGTGAAGGGGAAGGAGAAGACCACATTGATACGTCGAATATTCAAGTTTCCTGCTGTTCAAGACCTGGAAGTCTACGGGTGTCCTGATTTCGACTCAAAACACGGAAGAAAATGTGTGAAAAATAGTGCTGTGTCTGCTTATGGAAATGTAAAATATCTGTTAAGGCCGGCCGAAGTGGCCGTGCGGTTAAATGCGCTGCAGTCTGGAACCGCAAGACCACTACGGTCGCAGGTTCGAATCCTGCCTCGGGCATGGATGTTTGTGATGTCCTTAGGTTAGTTAGGTTTATCTAGTTCTAAGTTCTAGGGGACTAATGACCTCTGCAGTTGAGTCCCATAGTGCTCAGAGCCATTTGAACCATATCTGTTAAGTTGGGTGAAAAATTTTCATCTCAAAGTCTGCATATGATTTCTCTTCACCCTGTGCCACTTTGATAGTATACAGTTTTACTCAGATACTATGTCTATAATTTTGTTCACGCACAGGAGATATAATTTTAGACATGTTTGCTGTATGTATGTGGAAGCAGGCACAATCATCTGCCACCTGCTCCCATAACCCAATATGTGCAGCACGACAGGCATATCCCATGCAACCATTCTATACATTTTGTTATCTTACATGTTAAACTTCACCTTCATCTTCAGAACTAATATAATTTGTGTCCTGTGAGTCCTTTATATACACAACGAAATAGGGGATAGGTTTTTTTTGTAAATAACAACGAAGATATACAGTAACGAATTTTTCATTTATTCAGTTCACACACAAACAATTTGAGTTTTGAGAGACAGTTCAGTTATTGAGATACAGTTCAGTTCTTGAGGTATAGGTCATTTCTTGAGGTACAGTTCAGTTCTTGAGACACAATGTGGCTCTGATATTGCAGTGCAGAGATACTTTTAACTTATATGCTAGTACTAATAACTAGGCAAAAATCCCTCCCAGCAGCAACACTGGTTGAGAATATTTCGACAATTTTCCAGTAGCAATGGTTGTGAATATTCACAATTTCCCAGATATATAAATCTATGGTAAAAACTAACACAGGGGAACTTATTTCTGCAACTAAATTCCACAGTCCCATAGCAGATGTTTTACAAAAATTGTGATGGACTGTGAGCTATATATACTTAACAACTATCCATTCTTGGACAGTTACTGGCAGGCGAAACTTAAAAACTATTCTATTTGCGTGATGCACTACACATAGAGTTTATATAAATAAATATTTAGGTGGCACCTTCCAATGTGTGATACGCATACATTTTTGATTACAGACCTAAAAACTCCGCAATTGGCAGTACATTCACCTCATCTTTCATAAGGCCAATAATCTTCTTTTTCTGTGGAACAATACCATAAGGATTGTGGGCTTTGTATGAGAATATGCCGTATTCGTTACCATGGTACCTCATTACCTCATCAGGATCACAGTTCTTCATCCAATAGATGAAGTTACCTGTATCTATATAAAGTAACTTTGGATCTGCGAAATAAGTTTTCCCTAACTCATAATGAAAGTGGAACGTGAGGAATATGTATAAGTCCAGTCCACACATCTGCATGTAAATAATTTTCATAAGCTCCACTGCAGTCTTCCCCATCTTCACAGCAAAAAAGCTCTCATTGAATATGGCAAACCAATTAAAATTCGGTTCCGCAACGCGTTCTCTTACGGCATAACGCCAATACAATTCAGTTTCAATCAAAATTTCACGACGATCTCTCAAATTCTCCATTGTTTTGCCAAAAATTGAATTATTCATTAATTTATAAAAGTCCTTCTTAAGGGCACACATCATGGAAGCTCTCTGCCTTGTATTCAAATGAATATACTCTTTCAGCCAGGTAGAATGCTTGAAGGAGGTAGCCTGAGTGATTCTAACCAGCTCCATCCCCAAGCTTAGACACTGCTGGAATTGTAATGGTAAATAATATATTTCCCCTCATTTCCCAGTGTTGTCATCAGTTTTGGGGTGGAGCATCCTCGCAGAATTAGCTGCTCTGGACACAGTGGCAAAGCAGATTATGCATCATTCAAACTAATTGGGTATGTGAGTTCTGCCTCCACCCCGTATCCTACATCAGCAGCAGCTGCCATACTGCCCTTGATTTTTCCAACTAATCCCCTGAATTTGTCTGGACACCTATTGCAACTCGCCAGTTGGCAGTGGTCGCTGCATGGCATGCCTGCATAAGATTTTACATCCAGGTACGTGATGTAATTCGATTCAAAGGATCCATTGAACCTGTCACCCATCTGTGAGCTATTTTCCTTGGTGTGCCTGTGGACACATTGGGAAACTCCCCCATGAATCTCTCACTCAAAGAAAAGAAACATGTTGGAACCAGTCAATAATTTGATGCTGCGCTTCGTTTCCTGATGCATTGCCACCCAATACAACCCAGGTGCCATCTGACAAAGGGAGGGATACAGAGAATGTGTGGTCATGCATAGACTATGAAGTTTCTCGAAAACATCTGCAAGCAAGCTCACGTCCTGTATCCAGGTAAATCTGTGTATACTGTCCTAAAGTGGAGATGCTGAATTCCCATCAGATATTCATGGTATGTTCATAATCTGCATCCATTACACCGACTGTTACATTGCTGGAGAACGCACTTAAGATATGTAGCCTGGTTACGTTGAGTTTTGCCATGATATCCAGATAATTGTGTGGGAAAACCCCCTTCCTAGCCACAGGTTGAAACTTTTCCTCATAGGGAAAAGCAGCTCTAGTGATATGCATATCCTCATGAGGTTGAGTTTTAACAAGTTTCTGGAGTGGTCTCTGCATAAAACGAAGCGAGTCAAGGAAGCAGAGTGTGAGTCTTGCCATCATTCGTTTGGAGAATGAAATATATTTCTCGACACTCTCAGGCAGGACACCGAACTAATTTTTCTCCCAGCCATTTCAGCCAAGTACTCAACAAGAAAGTGAGTGCATACCCGCTTAAATTATGGTATCTGCCTTGGTCACTGGTACTTCAAATTCCTCGTCTTGTGAGCTCCGCCACGGAACTTCCATGTAAGATGACAGTGGTCCCTATGAAGAGTTCCTGTTTTTCTACCTAACGGCAGCCCACAAACTTGACAGTCAACCATGTTATTGTACAAATCTTCATTTTCCTTAGATTTCGTCATGGGAACATTGTCATGGTAAAGCTTATCAAACTCCTATGAAAGTTTTTCTAGCTCAGTGAGGAGCCAACTGCAGGATTGTCCCTGACATAAGATTTCTAGTGGTTTAGACTTGAAACATAGGACGATACCATTTGGAACACAGAACATATGATACATGTTTCTCTGTAAATGCAGTATCTGAGGCTGGAGGGTCACTTGCACAGCGTGTCACAGGAGCAAGGAGGCATTCAAAGTTGGGATATATCACAAACAGACATCACTCCTGATGGTTGGCATTCCTAAATTTTATGAACCTGTTTTCCTCAGTAAGCACAGTAACACCTACAGGGTCCATGGAAGCACAATCTACCAGATGCTTGCTAAATACTCACTTCTCGAAAAGGCATTGAGGCACCTTATGCAAATATGTTCTGTACCCCTATTTTCTTTACCCATATTTTTACTCATCTGGAGACGAGAAAATGGGACATGTCTTTGATCCAAACAAAATGATAATTGCCTTTCTCCTTAGTTTTCTCATCATAGAATAAGACCATGTTTACATGCATCCTAAAAGTGGTTCAAATGGCTCTAAACACTATGGGACTTACCATCTGAGGTCACCAGTTCCCTAGACTTAGAACTACTTAAACCTAACTAACCTAAGGACATCACACACCTTCATGCCCGAGGCTGGATTCGCACCTGCGACAGTAGCAGCAGCAGCGCGGTTCCGCACTGAATCGCCTACTACCGCTCGGCCACAGCGGTCAGCGGTCGGCACATGCACCTTACAATGAGTGGCAAATTGTGATAAATGGAGGAGGCTGATGACTATACACCTGCTCATCTGACGTGCATTTCTCCAAGCCATAAACATGAACCGATATTCCAGTATTCTGAGCCTCAAATTTAGGTATGTTCTCGATCTTAATGGGGAACTCGATAACATCAAAGTTAGGCCCTCCAGGGATAGTATTTTTACGCAAATGGTATCTATCTGTACACTACAGACATTTTGTATAATTTCTTTTGCAAGCCAGGATTGACCATTCAAAACCAGGCTTTTTCATTTTTGACATTAATGCATGCCTTATTATTCGCTATATCTTTAAGTAACTCAGTACAGCTAGACTCTCCATTTACTTTATCATAGACATGTATATGGAAGTCCAGTGGCTGAGTGTTTTAGCTGACCCCATAACTTCCATCCAGACAAACTGGGCCAGTATAGCTCACAACGTGGTCTCACGAAACCACTCAGTGATTGATATGCTCGACGTTATCACAGCATTATCCTCCCAAAGATAATGAAGACTTGTGCCTTCAACTCCAGAGGCAACATTGGCGGGTGGGGGGATGCGACAGTTTGATCCATTTAATGGCAGGATACTGCAGATCTGCAGATCATTAACACCCTTAAGGAACTCCGTTTCCACGACGGTAAGGCACGCTCTTAGAAATCCGACAAGGCTGCGGCGCCGTCCTGCCGAATTCTCGATGCTAGTGAAGGAGATTCGCACCTCAATGGTGTCCGCAATCACCGAGTATTCTAATCGTGGTATGGTGTTACTACTCTGATTTTCTTCAGTAAAAGAACATTGCTACTACTAATAGTATAAGTAGGTGATGACGGTGTCCACCCCATTGCCAAAAGTGGTTACAGCAAGGTGTTCAGGGGTATGTGCCAATCCACACACACCTTTCGTTGACGCTGATTTTGGAGAGGATAAGATGATGGAGTAGGAGGTGTTGCTACTGGGTCAGGCCAGTGAGAGCAGCCTGGTTGTGGTGATGGCTCTCGCTGCTGCTGCTGCTGATGTTGTTGTTGCAGGCCTGACCCGCTAGCCTGACAGGTGGAAGGCCGTTGCTCTTGCTGATTTCCTTTCCAGGAACTCCAGAGCAAAGGTGGCGCTGGGGCTACACCGAGAGCAGGCTGAGCGATGGCCGCAGCTGCGGCAGCTTCCCGTACCACGACTATACAGTAAACCACACCGTTATGCAGGGTGGCTTGTGTGCTGGGGCTGACTGGTCATATCCGTGAGACTTGTGTACTTATTAAATGAACGTGTAACGAAATGCACCGCTCTTATTTCTATCTCCTCCATTTCCTCTGTCTGGTATGGATCCCAGATCGACGAGCAATACTAAAGTATTTGTCGAAAGCGTAAGCTACTTCCTTTGCTGATGGGCTAGATTTTCTGGGCTTTCTTCCAATGAATCTCAGTCTGGCATCTGCCTTACTCGCGATTAATCTGTGGTCGTTCCAATCCAACTCGCTCTGTATGCATGCTCCTGGGTATTTTATGGAGGTAGCAATTATGTGGTCGTAAAGTGAAGGGCCTTTCTGTCCATGTAATGAGGGATACACTTACATTCAAAATTGCATTCGGTTGCAGCTTTTGCCGTACTTCCGATGTCTCAACAAATACACTCCTGGAAATGGAAAAAAGAACACATTGACACCGGTGTGTCAGACCCACCATACTTGCTCCGGACACTGCGAGAGGGCTGTACAAGCAATGATCACACGCACGGCACAGCGGACACACCAGGAACCGCGGTGTTGGCCGTCGAATGGCGCTAGCTGCGCAGCATTTGTGCACCGCCGCCGTCAGTGTCAGCCAGTTTGCCGTGGCATACGGAGCTCCATCGCAGTCTTTAACACTGGTAGCATGCCGCGACAGCGTGGACGTGAACCGTATGTGCAGTTGACGGACTTTGAGCGAGGGCGTATAGTGGGCATGCGGGAGGCCGGGTGGACGTACCGCCGAATTGCTCAACACGTGGGGCGTGAGGTCTCCACAGTACATCGATGTTGTCGCCAGTGGTCGGCGGAAGGTGCACGTGCCCGTCGACCTGGGACCGGACCGCAGCGACGCACGGATGCACGCCAAGACCGTAGGATCCTACGCAGTGCCGTAGGGGACCGCACCGCCACTTCCCAGCAAATTAGGGACACTGTTGCTCCTGGGGTATCGGCGAGGACCATTCGCAACCGTCTCCATGAAGCTGGGCTACGGTCCCGCACACCGTTAGGCCGTCTTCCGCTCACGCCCCAACACCGTGAAGCCCGCCTCCAGTGGTGTCGCGACAGGCGTGAATGGAGGGACGAATGGAGACGTGTCGTCTTCAGCGATGAGAGTCGCTGCTGCCTTGGTGCCAATGATGGTCGTATGCGTGTTTGGCGCCGTGCAGGTGAGCGCCACAATCAGGACTGCATACGACCGAGGCACACAGGGCCAACACCCCAGTGGGGAGCGATCTCCTACACTGGCCGTACACCACTGGTGATCGTCGAGGGGACACTGAATAGTGCACGGTACATCCAAACCGTCATCGAACCCATCGTTCTACCATTCCTAGACCGGCAAGGGAACTTGCTGTTCCAACAGGACAATGCACGTCCGCATGTATCCCGTGCCACCCAACGTGCTCTACAAGGTGTAAGTCAACTACCCTGGCCAGCAAGATCTCCGGATCTGTCCCCCATTGAGCATGTTTGGGACTGGATGAAGCGTCGTCTCACGCGGTCTGCACGTCCGGCACGAACGCTGGTCCAACTGAGGCGCCAGGTGGAAATGGCATGGCAAGCCGTTCCACAGGACTACATCCAGCATCTCTACGATCGTCTCCATGGGAGAATAGCAGCCTGCATTGCTGCGAAAGGTGGATATACACTGTACTAGTGCCGACATTGTGCATGCTCTGTTGCCTGTGTCTATGTGCCTGTGGTTCTGTCAGTGTGATCATGTGATGTATCTGACCCCAGGAATGTGTCAATAAAGTTTCCCCTTCCTGGGACAATGAATTCACGGTGTTCTTATTTCAATTTCCAGGAGTGTAGTATAATTATAGCAAATTGACCATTGTTAACAGAAATATAGCTACGAGTGAGTACTTTAACACAGCATTCAGATAAAAGATAAATATACTATAGGACAGACAGTTCGTTTGCTAAGTGATCTAAAAGACAACTGCCTTGCATTAGACATGTAGCATTGCAAAATTGAAAATATAAAATAAGTAATCTGAGTTCCAACAAATAATGTTTCTTCTCAAGAAAGTCAGTTGTATTTCCGTAGTTCACACAGGACATCAACTACAATAAACTAATTTTAATTCTACATTTTTATGAAAATGAACGACGTCGGGTCTATAAGCCCACTGTTATGCGAACAAGGGTTAACTACTGCTGTCTGGCACTGACCATCAGGAAGTCATAACGTTTCTGTGTCAACCATAAACGACACCATGTCCTAGATTCTGGCTGCAACAATGCGGAAGGAGGTTGAAGTGGAAGCAGGCACGTGGTGGAGGGTTGCTACAGCGGGATTTGGCGTTTTCCTAACCGAGGTCGCTGTAAACAGCTGATGATGTCGTAGATACGACACGGTCTATGGCTGTGACTCATAGCATTACACTTCTTTCCCCATAGGAGGAAGTGGCCCTCGATATTCCTGTGAACCAACTGCAACATAAGCTCTGGCGTATTCACTATAATCCTGTACTTCACTCACAGTGTCACTGTTTCCTTTACACCAGCTACACTTCCTTTGTTGTTCTGTTTGTACTTGGCACACACACACACACACACATACTGAGATTTGCGTTCATGCTTTGCTCTGACTTGGCCAGTAACTTATTCCTAGGTAGCAGCTATTAACTCCACTGTGTGGTAGTTAGTGGCTATTAGGGTGGCATCCTCACACTACAGCTTGTTTTGCTTTTACCTACACATCCCTGCTTCATCTTCTACAAAATTACACTAATAACTTGCTAAAAACCAAACTAAACTAAACTCCCCCCGAAAAGGCCCCTATGGGGCGGGAGGGGGGGCGAGGGGGGGATGGTCAGCACACTGCTCTCCTGGGTATATGTCAGTTTTCTAGATGGGAGCCGCTACTTCTCAGTCAAGTAGCTCCTCAGTTTGCCTCACGAGGGCTGAGTGCACCCTGCTTGCCAACAGCGCTCGGCAGACAAGACAGTCACCCATCCATGTGCTAGCCCAGCCCAATAGCGCTTAACTTTGGTGATCTGAAAGGAACTGGTGTTACCTCTGCGGCAAGGCCGTTGGAAATAACTACTACCCATGAAAAATGACTATAAAGTAGAATACACTTACCGAGCTGTAAATTCTTCTTTAACCTATGGGGGACCAAACTGACCTCTGTGAATTGACTGGTATGTGCACTACCATACTGTTGGCGATACTGGCCAGAATAAGCTTCATAGTGTGTGTGTGCTGTCAATCGCACCTTAGCAAATCAGGACAGTTTACCTATCCACTGTAAAACTGCCTTGGTTGCATTCTCTAGACGTCGTGACTGGAGAATCTATCCAAAAAATACACAAGCTATAATTATATTCACTCTTTTAGTAATTCCTTATTAATTCCTCTCGCCATAAAAGATTTACCCAGTGGCCCCACTTACCCAGTGGCCTCACTTCACCTTTGCTTAAGAAAGGTAATGCAAAAGTCATAGCAAATTACTGGCCCATTTTCCTGCTGTCACCATTCTCAAAAATAATAGAAGCAAGTATGAAATACAGATTAATGAAGTACCTGAATAAATACAACTTTTATGCGAATCACAGTTTGGTTTCCAAAGTGGCAAAAATACAGAGTCAGCCATAGTAGAATTCACAAACTGATGCTCTTGACAAACATGAGTGTGTCACAGGCATACTTTTGGATCTTACTAAGGCCTTTGATACAGTCGACCACAAGGTCCTATTAAATAAATTAAAAGCATTAGGAATAAGATGGGTACCTAAGGACTGGTTTCGATCATACCTGGCAGATAGGGTACAAAGAGCAGAGATAACACATACTTCAAATAGGTCTAAATATCTAGTAAAACACTTATCAGAACGAAAATACATTAATATAGGAGTTCCGCAAGGTAACGTATTAGGACCAACAGTGACTTTCCCAGTAGTGTTACTCATGGCGAAAAAATTCTCTTTGCTGATGACAGCAATATCATTGTCACTGAGAAAACAAGAGAACTCCTTGCAGAGAAAGCAAATGAATCCCTCAAGGAAGTTTACGATTGCTCAAAAAGCAATAAAGTGACATTGAACATAAAGAAAACTAATGCCATGAATTTCAGTTTGAAGAGGGAAAATGACAATGTTAAACTGAACTTACATGGCATCTCTATAGACTGTGTAAAAAATTCAAAATTTCTAGGAATAAATATTGATTCTCAGTTGAAGTGGTGTGAGCAAACCAAGGTACTTGCAAGCAGGATGTCATCAGCATGTTATGCCCTTAGAATCCTATCATCAGTGTGTAACATGCAGTGTCTTTTACTTACACCCAGTCGAGGCAGAGAAAATCCCCGACCCCGCCGGGAATCGAACCCGGGAACCCGGGCGCGGGAAGCGAGAACGCTACCGCACGACCACGAGCTGCGGACAACAGTTCTGTCCATGACCATGGAACAAGAGCTAGACTCAACTTACATTTGCCAAGAAAAAATAAACATAAAACTCAAAACATCATCTTCTACCAAGGAATGACACTGTACAATAAATTACCAAAATACATAAAAGAAATTGCAAAAATAAAATATGTTCATCGTCGAAATCAGAGTGAATCCGTAGTTGATGCACCGATTTAATTTTTAATATCTACCCGCAGCGGAACCTCGCGTATCCCTCCAGTTGCGAGAGACACGTGTCCTTTCCGACGTGTGAATCGCTCTCCTGGTCGCTGGCCAGTTGTACCATTGTAAACAACCGGACTGTGTTGTTTCGCACTCCGCACATTCATGGATGGCCTGGCCTTCTTGCCACAGCTGCCTCCAGCTGATGTTACCCTACACTACTGAGAAGGAGGCGATTGTGTGAGAAATACTTCCGGAAAACACGTATAGAAATCGTCTAAAAATACCGTCGAAACGTTTTTATCCAAGCCAGTTCACTCATGTGATGCCGTTTTCTTATGCTCACCTGGGTATGCGTTTTGTGGAACAGGCGTAGCAGAAAGGGGTGGGACGTGTCTACACTCCATGGTTTTGAAGACGTATAATGCCTAGCACAATTGAACCAGAGTCAAGGCGAAGTCTTAATCATGTACGTAGAACTATCGGACATGTTACCAGCCACTGGTTTGTAAACATGTAATAAAACAGTTGACAGCATCGTTTGTTTTTTATCAGTGTGGAATTTAAACTCAGTGTGAGAATCTGTGTTACTTCGTCGCAATGTGTCCAGCTGTTCACCTTCTGTTCCCACAAACTGCATTCGTTAAATGGTAACAGATGGAAAACGATCCGCTGAGGGCCTTTACACACTACACATGAGAGGAGACAGAGCGCATTCAAGTCAACAATCAATCCAACGAAAAGGCGGTAAACAGGAAAAAGCTTGTGTCAGCGATATTATTGTGTCTTGCCGCTGATCAGCGCCGATCGCGAGATCGAAGACAGTGAAAGCTTCATTTTACGGTGCTTGACTCCGTCATCCGCTCTTCGCTGGCGAGTGTGAAGCTGTGGACACACACCACGTTCCATACGTTCGACCATACAGATACACATATGCTCGGCGCCTGCCTCTACCCCTGCTGTGCTGATGTTCGAAACCCAGTGGACTAGACAATTACATTATCAATGCCTGCAATCAAACACTGATTTCAACATCTCCTCTTGTTGTATTTGAATTAACCTAATTTTCCCAAGATTCGCAATGTTAATGCGATAACTATACTTATTACGTTTGGCCAGGTGGAACGACAGCAAACTTTTCAAACACTGTCCTGACAACTTTTTATTTTAACAAACGACAAAACTGCAACAATTCGAGGAATTCCTGTTCTTGCTGCACTGCGCCTCATTTAGCTGGCCGCTTCCGCGGAAGACTGAATATCGGTTTGGCGGGAAGCACATAGTCATCTCACGTGTGGCATTATGCTTCAAGAAGTAGCATCCGTAATCTCCGATTTTTACACGGAATAAAGAGCTATGACTTGTGTTTCATCCAGTACAGACATCGAGACAACAAGCGAGATGTACCAGAAAACGTTACTTGTAGAGTAAATTCATAATAGTGGGTCAGAGGTTAACTTTCTGTCGTGTCAAATATCTTCGCCATTCGTAGAGTTTTAGATGTGACGACCGACATAGCCTACATTCCTACTTTCATCCAACCCAAGGATTTTGGAATACGTTGGCCGCGTAGCGTGTGCGGTCGTTTGGCTTGAAATTCTCTCTTTGGAAAGAGACTGTCCAGACATTCCTCAGCGCTCCGTCAGTGGGCAAACTGCAACGACTTTCGTTTCACGTGTGTCTGTCGTGGTCGGGAAGCACTTGCACCTTAAGCAGTACCGACAACTCACCACTGTCAACCCAGCTGTAGACACCTACTTTACGGAATTTACTTGTGTTCCATACACATCGCGTTCCATGATAGACAACCGGGACGTCACAACATTGGCACTCACGTCCTGTTTATTACGACCAACTCTCAAACCCCACGTGTTCAGCCCATACCGTCGCCAGAGCTTGCCCTCATACTCTACTCACTAAGATGATACGTTTAGTGTTTTGAAGGATTCCTCCTATTATCAAGTTTACGTGTTTAAAAGGCGTACTTTTTGTTCTGCTACAGCTTCAATAAACTTTTATAACAAATAAATGGCGTATAACTAGCCGGTCGTTTGGAACACGGCGGGTTACAAGTGCCAAAGGCACAAATTTCCATCGCTTCGTTTTCTACCACAACAATCGTATCGCGCAATTTCTGCTGCCAAAGTGTTAACTTTGTAGTTGCACCTTCATCTGCGATGTAGTGCTGCAATATCTTACACATTCCGGCCTCGTATCAGTATCAAAGTTGCCTTGATGACGACACAGAAGAAATATATAATTAATATCTGCTTTTACCAAATGTGTTCTCCAATCCCTGGTGCGGTTAAATAGTCTATACTAGAAAACTGTACTAGAAATTGGCGGGAATCGTACATGTACGTAATGTCTGAAAACTGTGACCCTATTACAGGAAACAAAGTTGCTGAACAAGAGTTATTCTGTTATATTAGAATTTTTAATGTGTCAGTGATACAAGGAATTTTATGTAGTAAAGCGTTTGCTGTACTCGAGAACATTTCTATGAATGATGCATACTACCCATCTTGTCTCGCTCAGACCGATGCTTCGATGTAAACATCGAAACTTCCGGCTACTCTTAAAGTTTTGGAGCCAGTGCAGATGTGGTTTTGGACGCAGTATTTAGGTGCTTCCAGTTAAGTCAGAATTGGTAACATTTGAAGCTATGTTGTCTTCTGGTCAAAAGAAACTATAGCACCTCTTTGTTCCTGCATGTACAAACCCCAAGAAAGAAAAAAAAAAAAAAAAGACGCTTCGTGTCAGTATATTTAACGACGTCATTCGATTCTGTGTATGTCATTCACCTATCGCTATGTGTACTTCTTTATATCAGGACTAAGGAAGCGTCTCTAGTTAGTAACGGTAGCAAACTTTTCTCAATGGCTAAATCTCCGTTTTCAACCCGGAGGTCTCCCTACTAGCGAGACGATGAAGTGATTTGCCAACTCGGAGTACATCTCCTGTTTTTTTTTTTATTTATTTACTTAGGGGAATAGACTGAAACAACATTCACAGCAAACACGGTAAGAAATGGTACGTTTTTCCGATTTAACTACAGCTAAGAAAAGCCTTAACGTCGTCATCGTAATAGCAATTCTTTCCAGTTCACCGCTCTGTAATACGTCAGTATTATATAAACAGACAATTACAATGACTCTGTGCTTATAAATTGCCGCGGAAACAGCTTTGGACCGAAAATTCCGTTACAACTGGGAACGGAGTTGCTTGCGACGGCATTCTTGCGTCAGACGCTGCCCGTGTTCTTGCGGGTTAAGCTTTGGTAACAGGTCATGATTATTTTGAAAATGTCCATCGCCTTTTTTTCGGCACCGTGTCACTATCCTCATGGTGCCAGAGAAGCTGCCGTGCGGAAATTTTGCCTGCTTATTTTTCTGAGTATTGTGGCTTCCAATGCGCTCTCAAATTACGGAATACCATCACAAAGATACGCCTGTCTCTTTCAGTTCAAGTTATCTTGCTGTTGCACACCCCAGTTCCGACATCACTGAAGCCTGGGAAATGTGTCAACACACACGGCAACATATCAGTTCAGTTGTCGACGGGTGGGCGAATTGCACGCGACCTAGTACGGGAGAGGCCCCATCCGCTACCGTACCGAGGCAATCGAATATGACAATCCGTGTTTCATTGACGCACTCAATATTTCTGCTGGTCATAATGCGTCTGCTAAAACAGGTCGAAGCACATTTAATGCGCGCGAACGAACAGCCCAGGAAAGGGTGTTGTATTCGAGATTGACCTGTAAGGAATGCTCCAGATGTGGACGTATCTCTAAAAAATTATCTTAATCTAGTATGACCTTTATTGTCTCTATCTGAACGGCCAACAGGCGCAACGTTAAACAGGGACGAATCGTTTCTGCTGCCCACTCTCCCAAGTGCTGCTAGCAGCATTGCTAGACTTGAGTGATCGGAAGTTATCAGGTGCGCGGTTTTTGGCGCCAGTATAAGCAAATCGCAGTCTACAAGTATCGTTTGGCATCTCTCCACACACACACACACAGTCTCAATTATCGGCTGAAATACAAGTTCAGCCTCCCTCCAATGTGTTGTTGCTGCTGTGGTCTTCAGTTCAGAGACTGGTTTGATGCAGCTCTCCGTGCACACACTGAAGCTGCATGCCCTCGGGAAAAATTACAGCTGTAGTTTCCTCTGGGTACAATGCAACAATTAAAACACGTGTGTACAAGGTGACGAAATATTGGTTCGTTTGTAGTGTACACAAGTCCCTTGCAGCC
Organism: Schistocerca nitens; assembly: GCF_023898315.1. Taxonomy (NCBI): domain Eukaryota; kingdom Metazoa; phylum Arthropoda; class Insecta; order Orthoptera; family Acrididae; genus Schistocerca; species Schistocerca nitens. The sequence goes on from NC_064624.1 coordinate 61,680,336, forward strand.
TCGATTGGTTTCATTAGTTGATATTCCCGCTAAGCGCGAGGCACGCGGTTCTTAAAAAATGCCGGTAATTTATCTAAAATGCGAGGAGTATATGTGTCGTTACCTTCGTGAGGAGATGTGTGCAGTCAATACTGGCGTGTTTGACCGTGTGAAGAACGGAGAAGGAGTTTTGAGTGGTTTTCAATCTACTGAAAGAGTGCTGTACCGTTCCTGTGGACCGTAGCAGCAGAGAACAATAGATGGAGTGTGTCAGGCGCACACGCCGAATTTTCGGCGTTTCGGTATGAGATTGCACTATGTTAGCGCTGTGGAGACTGTGCAGAGATGTAGTGTGAGATAGTGCGAAATGTTTAATGCACTTCCTATCGAAATATTTTGTCGCTTCTGAGGCGAGACGAGATGTGGTGCTTTCATTTTCTGTACATACAGAAACTCCGTTAGCGGAGTTTCCGCGTCTACACTGAGCGACAATACATTAACACAGTTTAAGACGACCGCTTGGGTAAATATCTGGCCCGCAGTTGCTCAGCGACAGACGACGGCATATCTGGGGATCTACAATTTCGTTAGATGCAAACATCAGAACTTGCTGTTAGTACAGTGATCGCCGAGCCCTGTGGACGGAGTAAGCTGAAGCGTGCGCCAGCCGAGTGGCAGGCAGGTGGGAACGTTTCACAGTGGGACCTGAGTGTTGGTCCGGATGTGCCGGCTCTGGGATTCCCTCCGGCAGGGCTGGCCGCTCAGCCGCAAAGGCGGCATTAAGGCAGGTACCGGCGGGCTCCAGCCCGAGGTCTGGAGTGGGTGGCTCTGGACACTGGAGACAATCTGACGGAACGCACTTTAACAGTACTGCATGCGGCTAGCAGATCTGTTTTTCATAAACCGATCGAATACCACTTCCGATTCGTCATGTCAACACTTTCGTATCAATCGTCGAAATGCGGTTTTGGTTGCCGGATTTTTTATTGCACTTTAAAAATGAAAATCGATATCACAGCAATCCATCATTTTGCTGTTTCGAAGCTCATCCGACACTGTGAAAGAATAAATATTCGACGCCTGAGGATGCGGTTAGCGCTCTCGTCACGGGTTACAGAGAATCGTGAAACCGCCTTCGGTTTCGCATACTGACGCTGTATTGACTCTGAACACGTTTAATCGCACCTTCAGATCTCAGTAATGTAGAATCTGACTTTATCTTTCCGCCATTTTTTCTCCGTCTCCTGCAGTCGACAGAGCTTCGTCGGTGCCTCAGAGGCTGGTAGTTGCTGCCAACGCTCCGAAATGTCTGTCGCGAGAAATGGCTCCTTTCTGACGTAAATGAAAACGGGAAGAAATGATAAAAAAATGCGCAACCACCAGCCCGACTTTGGGTTCGGCACAGAAATAAGCGAGTAAACTTGTAAACGCTAAGTTACGTCGGTAGGGCACACACAACTGGAACTACGCTACGTAAACCCACGTTTAGAGTTACGCCTTCGCAGACAAACTCGCAAAGCTCTCTTCCTTCCCAAACGAAACAATGTATCCTATTCTTCACTCAAAACAGATACTGGCTTCGAGTAACCACTACTGGCGTTCTTATAACACTTGCACTTTGCAACATCAGATGCGTGCTCCGTTATACCGTCTGCCCGCATGTTAAAACAGTTCAATGATTGTAACGGAGGAGATATAAAAAAATATCACCATCTGGGTTCATTATTATTGTCTCTGCGTTCAAACATGTCATGTGACGGTTGACCACCGGTTCCTTCACACGCGGTGATAACGATCTGTTGTCGTGAAACAGCGTCTGAATCTCGCACGCACGGAGGGGAAAGCGAATCGCAAAAGTCGTCGATCATCCCAACAGAAAGTAGCTATCGTATTCGTCACTATAACCTGACAGTAAGTTCCATAATTGTTCTCTTTCCAAAGCTAAATCTTCCGTCAATTATTTAATGCATTTCTCCTCAGTTCGAGGACGTTCAGTTCTTCAGTATTACATAAACCCACAGTTTCAAAGACGTGAAATTTATAAAATGCCGCTAAAACAGCACTGTGCCGAAAATTCCGTTCAAACTGGGGACGGAGTGTGTCGCAGCGACATTCTTCTGACACACACTTTCGCCGTTCTTGGCCGGGTGAAACGTGAGTAACAGATCGAGATTCGGACGAATCTCTCTACCGCCTCTTTCTGGACCAGCTGACACCAGCCGTGCTGCCGAACAAGGTGTCGACGTCTGCGACGCTGCTTCCCTTATGTTTAAAACGTAAACAAGTCTTGAGAGTCCTCTGTAATCTCTCAACGCTATGGCAATAGCCGCCGTGAGGCTGCAAGTTACTGCTGTACATTCTCCTCCGCATTTCACACAAGTGATGGGCCTCGGTTTTACTTGAATATCAGTAAGGTAACTAATTTTGCGTACAACACCACAGCCAATATTTACAGTTACTAGTAACTGCATTCAGGTTTCGTAATACCTTAACTGTTTTCGTATGTGCTTGTGGTCGTCGGCAAGCAAATGCATCATTAGAAACGCAGAAAACTAATCGTCGTCAAACCAGCATCGTAATTTGCGTACCTACAAAGGTACTTACAAAATTTGACATATATTCTGGAACATACACAGCTTACTCTCTTATTGGTCACACTATGAAAAGACAATTAGCACTCGAAAAGTCCCGTCTGTTTAGGAAGTTAGGGAATGTCAAGGGCGCACTTTTTGTTTGGCTCTACCTTTAAAACACCATAAAAACATCTTGCGGTGTATATGCAACCGTTTGCATGTCTGCACCTCACATGTTATTTTTCTCGCCTTACCCGTGTTTCTTCAAGCTCACTGGTGACATGTTTTCCTTATTACAACATTTTCCATTGAAAAGTGGGGCTGTGGCCCTTTACATATTCCGGCCACATATTAAGAGAGCGTTATGATTGTCATGATGACAATGATGATGGAAAAGAAAAAGTTGTTATTACTGTGTCTCGTACTATCAAGAGCTTAGTGAGTATCTATACAGTTTCTTTGCGACAGTAGTTCATTATCTAAAGACCAGGGCAGGCGTCTCTTGCTGATACACTATGGTGACGTCATGACAGCCACACTCGCGTCTCATTCATTACGAATGGCTCTGCACTGCCACATACGCTAGCCGTGTGAGTAAGTAAATTCTTCGCTATTTCAAAGCGTCTCATTTTTGTTCTACTGTAAGTGTAATACAGTTAGAAAACGTGGAAATGGCGGATATCTGTTCGACTGTGTTTTACTCTCTGGGCGATAAGCGCAAAAATACCTTTTTTAAGGCATTGTCTTCGCCTCGACAAACGGATCTCCTGTCCTTTGTTGGCAGCATGCTGACAATCTTACCGTCGCGTCTTCCATCTCGAAATTCTACAGTAGTCTCTTTCACATTTCTGTGCTATATGCTTAAAAAATCCCGCAATGTTTTTTTTTTTTTTTTTTACCACGAAAAACAAAATTATCATTCTTATTTCCTCTTCTGCAGTGTGCTATCCGTCGCGTTTAAATGACAGACATTGCACAGTTGTACCACAGATTGGCACGATTTGTGTGTCTACACACTCCTCAGAAATCATTGCCCACTGTGGGCAATGATTTCTGATCAAGAAACTTATTTTACACTTCGCTTCGTAACGATTTGGTTAAATGTATCACATGTGATTTTACGTAGTTACTGTCTTCTGAACATCAAAGCTATAAATCGCTCGTAACGCATTCCGTCATTTTGCCATATATAGCACTTATATATACGTATATGAGATCGACAGGAAGTGCAAAATGGCTAAGCAGGGATGGCTAGAGGACAAATGTAAGGATGTAGAGGCTTGTCTCACTAGGGGTAAGATAGATACTGCCTACAGGAAAATTAAAGAGACCTTTGGAGAGAAGAGAACCACTTGTATGAATATCAAGAGCTCAGATGGCAACCCAGTTCTAAGCAAAGAAGGGAAGGCCGAAAGGTGGAAGGAGTATATAGAGGGTTTATACAAGGGCGATGTACTTGAGGACAATATTATGGAAATGGAAGAGGATGTAGATGAAGATGAAATGGGAGATAAGATACTGCGTGAAGAATTTGACAGAGCACTGAAAGACCTGAGTCGAAACAAGGCCCCGGGAGTAGACAACATTCCATTAGAACTACTGATGGCCTTGGGAGAGCCAGTCATGACAAAACTCTACCATCTGGTGAGCAAGATGTATGAGACAGGCGAAATACCCTCAGACTTCAAGAATATAACAATTCCAATCCCAAAGAAAGCAGGTGTTGTGAAAATTACCGAACTATCAGTTTAATAAGTCACAGCTGCAGAATACTAACGCGAATTCTTTACAGACGAATGGAGAAACTGGTAGAAGCGGACCTCGGGGAAGATCAGTTTGGATTCCGTAGAAATGTTGGAACACGTGAGGCAATACTAACCTTACAACTTAACTTAGAAGAAAGATTAAGGAAAGGCAAACCTCCGTTTCTAGCATTTGTAGACTTAGAGAAAGCTTTTGACAATGTTAACTGGAATACTCTCTTTCAAATTCTGAAGGTGGCAGGGGTAAAATACAAGGCTATTTACAATTTGTACAGAAACCAGATGGCAGTAATAAGAGTCGAGAGGCATGAAAGGGAGGCAGTGGTTGGGAAAGGAGTGACAGAGGGTTGTAGCCTCTCCCCGATGTTATTCAATCTGTATATTGAGCAAGCAGTAAAGGAAACAAAAGAAAAATTCGGAGTAGGTATTAAAATTCATGGAGAAGAAGTAAAAACTTTGAGGTTCGCCGATGACATTGTAATTCTGTCAGAGACAGTAAAGGACTTGGAAGAGCAGTTGAACGGAATGGACAGTGTCTTGAAAGGAGGATATAAAATGAACATCAACAAAAGCAAAACGAGGATAATGGAATGTAGTCAAATTAAATCGGGTGATGCTGAGGGGATTAGATTAGGAAATGAGACACTTAAAGTAGTAAAGGAGTTTTGCTATTTAGGGAGTAAAATAACTGATGATGGTCGAAGTAGAGAGGATATAAAATGTAGACTGGCAATGGCAAGGAAATCGTTTCTGAAGAAGAGAAATTTGTTAACATCGAGTATAGATTTAAGTGTCAGGAAGTCGTTTCTGAAAGTATTTGTATGGAGTGTACCCATGTATGGAAGTGAAACATGGACGATAACCAGTTTGGACAAGAAGAGAATAGAAGCTTTCGAAATGTGGGGCTACAGAAGAATGCTGAAGATTAGATGGGTAGATCATATAACTAATGAGTAAGTATTGAATAGGATTGGGGAGAAGAGAAGTTTGTGGCACAACTTGACTAGAAGAAGGGACCGGTTGGTAGGACATGTTCTGAGGCATCAAGGTATCACAAATTTAGCATTGGAGGGCAGCGTGGAGGGTAAAAATCGTAGAGGGAGACCAAGAGATGAATACACTAAGCAGATTCAGAAGGATGTGGGTTGCAGTAAGTACTGGGAGATGAAGAAGCTTGCACAGGATAGGGTAGCATGGAGAGCTGCATCAAACCAGTCTCAGTACTGAAGACCACAACAACAACAACAGCACTTTCTACCATAGATGAAATGTGTTGGATGGCTGAGAATTCGATCATTACTGTCGCGTCACGTCAGGAACAAACAAGGTGGGGAAAAACAATTTAACCCAAAGTGCAGAGCAGGAAGGCAGCATCAAATGAAGGAATTTCGGTATTGCAAGTGTCAGTTGAATATTTCGGACGCTATGCCAACATGGCAACTGTGGTCACTTTGAACATTTGCTATGACATACTTATAGCAATAAGTGGCGGATCGTTTTTACTCATTTTCACCTTTTTAAGACATATTGAAACATGAAACATGGATATCTGATTCTCTTCATCTCTAAAGAAGTGCTGTGTCCTAAGTCAGCTAAGTGCGATACACGTGTAAGTGGCACTTTAAATTTATCTTGTTCTCATGGTGACGGTTGGTTAGTTCACACAGCCTGTGTTTACGTATACATTTTCTGTAAACTACCAATCATTTAGAGGCAAGACGCTCGTGTGTAGGGTTTTTAATTATGTTCCGGTGCCGCCAAAATATTCAATCGCGAAGCCTAGTTGCTATACTCAAATTTTTGTATTTCATGCTGCCTTTCCGCACCCTGTATGACGACGCCGAATGGCAAACTTCACTGAACCAGAATAGCTTAAATTATTCATTTTTTACGAACGCTGAACATGTGTCACTGGGTGACTGCCACCCATATTCTGGCACGTCACTGGAACGCCAGCACGGGACACAGAAAATCACGAAACCAGTATCAGATCCGCGTAGTTACACTGTACCGACTATGTGCATATTTAAACGATAATCACAAATGTAGACAGTAGTAAAGTGTAAGATGAATTTCTCTTTCCGTTAGTCTTCCGCGTCCTGCAACCGACAGAGCTTTGTCGCTGCCTCAGCGACTGATTGTTGCCGCTACCACGCGGAACGATGTCAATTTTAAGTCTCCCGCGAATAATGGCGGTTTTCTGAAACAAACGAAAACGGGAGAAAAATGTATGTGCATCATCTGATCGACAGTGAATCCCTAATTAGGATTAATATTTACGAGCAGCAGAGCCTGGCGTAGCCGTCCACTTGCTAGATGCGTGTCCATTCCCACACTTGAATCGCACATCTAGTCGCTGGAAGTTGTAACATTGTAATGCATTCGAAGTGTGCTCTTTCGCACACCGCACCTACATGAATGGACTTGTGTCTCAGCTGCGTCCAGCTGATGGTATCGTACACTCCTAAGAACATTCTGTGAGAAAATCTTCCGGAAAACACGCATAGAAATCGTCAAAAAATACCTTCAGAACCTTTTTATCCCAGCCAGTTAACGCTTGTGCTGCTTTTATTGTGCTCACTTTATTGACACACGTGGTGCGGAATATGCGTAGCGGTAAGGGGTGGAACATATTTACACTCCATGGTTTTGAAGACGTATGATGGCTAGAAAAATTCCTCTCGACCCGAGGCGGAACCTTAAACAAGCACATAGGATTAGCAGATATGTTGTCACCACCCATCGATTGTCAAGGTTTAATAAACAAGTTGACAGCGTCGTCTGTTTCGCATCGACGTGGAATATAATCGCAATATGAGAACATGTTTTACTTCGTGGCAATGTGTCCAGCTGTTGTCCTTGTTTTTCTACAGACTGCATTCGTATCTGATAACGGATAAGGAAAAAGATCTATCATCGGCCTTAACACACTGCACCTGTGAAGAAGAGCACCGTATGGAAACTAACAAATAATTAACTGGAAAGGTGATAAAAATAAAAAAAAATCTTGCATCAGCGATATTGTTGTCATGCCTCTGGGCAGCGCCGAACGCGAGAACGAACGCCACCAAAGCTTTATTTTATTTTACGGCGCCTGTTTGCGTTGTACGGCGCTCGTTGGCGCACGTGAAACTTTGGACACACACAGCGTTTCATACCTTAGACCATAGACACACACATGTAGACGGCAAGTGCATTTATCCTTGCCGTGTCGAGGTTCGAAACCAGGTGGATAAGACAGTTGCAGTATTAAGCACTCATTTGAACGACGCATCTCCGTGTCGTATTAGCGTCACACGTGTAGCAATTCAGCTAAGCTAATTTCCCCAAGACTCGCAGTGCTAATCCGGTATCTATCCTTGTTGCGTTTAGCCAGGTGGAACGACAGCAAACGTTTCACACACTGTCCTGACAATTCGTTATTTTCATAAACGACAGCTTTGAGCAAGAGAACGGTGTCCCCCAGGGCAGTGTTTTAAGCGTTACCCTCTTTGCCATAGCCCCAAACAGTATAACGTCTACAGTGAGGAGTCCAGTACAGTGGTCCTTGTTTGTGGACGACTTTGCTGTTTTCTGTTCCTCCTCCAGTGTTGCATCCGCGAGCCGTCAATTGCAGCTAACAGTGCGGCGGTTAGAGGAGTGAGCTGCAAAGATGGGTTTTCGGTTTTCTGCCGATAAGTGTGTTTGTGTTCATTTTAATCATTCTCGTCGTCTTTTTACGTTGCCTGCCTTGCATATGGGGGATACTGTCCGACATTTTAGACACACAGTGCGGTTTCTGGGCATAATTTTTGACTCCATGTTGTCATGGCTGCCACACCTACGTGATTTGAAAGCCAGAACGCTGAAGGCACTGAACATCCTCAAGTGCCTCAGCCACAGGTCTTGGGGAGCGGGCAGGGCGCGTCTCCTTCAGTTTTATCGAGCTTTGGTGCGCTCACGGCTGGACTATTGGTGCACAGTATATGGGTCAGCGAGGCCGTCTTATTTGCGGATCCTTGACGCTGTCCACCGTGCTGGGATCCGACTGGCCAAGGCTGCTTATCGGACCAGCCCCGTACCCAGCCTCTGTGCTGAGGCTGGCGAACCGCCACTTACCATCCGGCGGCAGCTCCTGCTGGTGCGCCAGGCTTGTAAGTTTCTTGCAGCTCCCAGCTCGCCTGCTCACCGTCTTGTTGCCCGTCCACCTTTGGACCGCCTTTTTTCCCGCCGTCCCCGGGCTACGTTGCCGTTTGGGATACGTGTGCAACGTGTGCTTGAGTCCCTCGGTGTGGAGTCTGTACAACCCCAAATCCTGGGTTTTAACCGCCTGCCACCCTGGTTACTGAAGAGGCCCCGTGTGATTTTAGATTTATTGCAGTACAAGAGAGATTGCACTCCTGCCAGCGTTTTTAATGCAGCATTTTCTCCCATTTTATCTGAGCACCACGACTATGTAGCTGTTTTTACGGGTGGGTCGAAACAAGGGGATTCCGTGTGTTGCTCAGTTGTTTCTCCGGATCGCGTCCTCAAGGTCCGACTGCCTCAGACTTTTACTGTCTTTGATGCAGAATTGTCCGCGATCTTGCGGGCACTGGAGCAGATGAGACTTTCTTCCTCTCCTAAATTTCTTGCCTGTTCCGATTCACTCAGTGCCCTTCACTCATTGCAACGTTTGTCTCCGGCAGACAAAATAGTCCAGACCATGCAGGATGCCCTCCTCCGACTACAGCGACTGGGGAAGGTTGTAGCTTTCTGCTGGGTTCCGGGGCATGTCGGGATTGCTGGGAATTAAAGGGCAGATCTCGCAGCCGAGGAGGCGTGCCTCGCAGCCACAAGTATCTCAGTGTGCTATCCCCTTGCACCACTCACCTCGCTGTTGAGCTCACGAGTCATGCGTCGGTGGGAGGATGAGTGGCTGGAAGTGACTGACAATAAGCTCCGTCTAGTCAAGCCCACAACGCGTGTGTGGTGTACTTCCTTTCAGCCCCGTCGACGGGACGAGGTTCTCCTCACGCGGCTTCGAATAGGCCACAGCCCTATGACGCATGGCTTCCTGCTCCGGCGAGAGGACCCTCCAATGTGTGGTGCTTGCGGCGTCCAGGTCACTGTGCGCCACGTTTTATTGGATTGTGTTTTATTATCTGACCAGCGGGCCGCGGCTGACTTGCCGGCGGACCTGCCATCTCTTTTAGGCAACACTCGGACCAATTTGGTTAAAGTTTTACAGTTCTGTGCCATGTCAAATGTTTTTACAAAGATTTTAGGGAGTGGATTTTAACTTGTTCACTGTGTTCAAGCTCGCCCATATTTTATGTCAGTGGCCAGCCAATGACAATTTCCTGTGGCATTCTTGTTGCTATGTTTTCCCTTCGGTTTTACTTTCTTATATAGTATTTTCCTCCTTTTCCTGCTTTCTTTGTGTTTTCAGTTTTATTAGGTCTGTCCACATTCGTTTGGCACCGTGCAGGTGAGCGCCACAATCAGGACTGCATACGACCGAGGCACACAGGGCCAACACCCGGCATCATGGTGTGGGGAGCGATCTCCTACACTGGCCGTACACCACTGGTGATCGTCGAGGGGACACTGAATAGTGCACGGTACATCCAAACCGTCATCGAACCCATCGTTCTACCATTCCTACACCGGCAAGGGAACTTGCTGTTCCAACAGGACAATGCGCGTCCGCATGTATCCCGTGCCACCCAACGTGCTCTAGAAGGTGTAAGTCAACTACCCTGGCCAGCAAGATCTCCGGATCTGTCCCCCATTGAGCATGTTTGGGACTGGATGAAGCGTCGTCTCACGTGGTCTGCACGTCCAGCACGAACGCTGGTCCAACTGAGGCGCCAGGTGGAAATGGCATGGCAAGCCGTTCCACAGGACTACATCCAGCATCTCTACGATCGTCTCCATGGGAGAATAGCAGCCTGCATTGCTGCGAAAGGTGGATATACACTGTATTAGTGCCGACATTGTGCATGCTCTGTTGCCTGTGTCTATGTGCCTGTGGTTCTGTCAGTGTGATCATGTGATGTATCTGACCCCAGGAATGTATCAATAAAGTTTCCCCTTCCTGGGACCATGAATTCACGGTGTTCTTATTTCAATTTCCAGGAGTGTACATAACTGTAGGTAAAGAGTCCAAATATGAAAAAAAATCACAGAAATAAAATATCTTTATATCTCTATAGATGTATTATTTTGTTCTAAGAATGGCTAAGTGTCATTGTTGAAATGGGCCATTTGGTTGATGCCACCTGGATGAATATCCAACAACTTTTCAGACTAATCATATACTTAAAAATCACATTCCCCAGATATACTTTCAGTGTAAAACAGGGTGACTGTAGCTACAATGATCAATAATACCACACAAAGCTAGGACAAAAGGTGTGAAAGATCATTCATGTCAAATACCTCACTTCTTAATCTAACAAAAAGTGATGGTTTGTAGTTTCCAAGAACTACCAATAACATGCAAGTATCAGAAACAGATGTCATACTCACACATTAAATGAAAGCAATGGTTTTTGTAAATCAGTTCTTTCATACTCACCAAAAGCACTTAACATAAGAGCTGGGCTAGCAAAGTTTGAGCTTCCACTGGATCATGAAACTCTTTGATCCTGGTGATTACAAAAATGATAACTTTACGTGTTTCCACATTGTCAGCAAGCCAAGTACGGGCCTGTTTTTATATACGACCGGAATGTGCAGGAGACCACAGCACCGTATCGGGAAAGAAGATGTCACAGCGATGTAAACATGTCGTCCACACGGCTCAAGCGATCCTTTTGCTGAATCAGGAGACAGAGCGATTAATAATTATATAGTTGATAGCTGTAGCCAGGAGAGCTAAAACCAGGCGGAAACATGTCCGCCGTTTGCGTTTTCAAGGTGTATTAGGCGTAAACTAGAGCAAAAATGGAAAAAAAATGCTTCTTTAGTAGGGTCACTCGATTACAGGTTTGGCGCGTTTGTCAGGGCAGGATCGTTCGTAAAGAGTGAGTCGCGAGTGTCGATGTTACGACGTCACCATACTGTCAGCGATAGACGCTCTCCCGAGATCTGAATATATGTAACACCACTGAAGCGAAGGGAACAGTTGATTCTGGGAAGCCCGCCATATTTCGAACATTTTCCCTCGTTTGATACTTGCCTAATCTGAGCGTTGTACGCAAAACTATTTGGAGTACTGTTAAAACGAAATATCAAGGAATACACAGATTCCTTTCTATAAGAAAAGGGCTTTACTTTTTCTGTCATCATAGAGGCCGCACAGATCAGATTTCGCAAACATGATTTCAACCGGTACAGTGGCTGTTCTGCCGAGCAGTTCGTCGAACCATCTGCTTCCCGACTTGGGGGAACAGCGTCGCAGACGTCGACACCTTGTCTGGTAGTACGGCGATAGTGATGCGGAGACGGAAAAAAAAGGCGATGGACCTTTCTGAATTAATCCCGAACTGCTACTAAAGTTCAACTCGACAAGAGCACGGACGTGGCACAAGAATGCCGTCGCGAGAAACACCGTTCCCAGCTGTAACGGAATTTTCCGGCCTACAGCTGTTTTCACGGCAATTTATTGTAAACACCGGGCCATTTTCATTGTCCGTTTACGTGACCGTGACGAATTACAGGGCGGTGAAGTAGAAAGAACTGCGATTACGATGATAATCCCAAGGCTTTTCTTAGCAGTAATTTAATCGAAAGAACGTAACATTTCTTATAGTGTTTTCTGTGGACTAAGGGAGACAACGCTATGCCGTTTCAGTCTGTCCCCTAAGCAATGAAACTAAAAGACAGATTTGCCCCGAGTGGAGAAATCGCTTCATCGTATCGCTAGTACAGACGACCTCCAGTTTGAAAAGGGAGATTCAGCTGTTGACAAGAGTCTGCTATCGACGCTTCCTCAGCTTCCAAATAGAGCAGGGCACCCTGCAAGAGGTGAGTAACGTACTCAGAAATGATTGACTTCGTTAAATATACTGATATCAGGTTTCTTTTTTTTCTGGTCTCGCTATAAACCTACGGCACAAGAGTAACACACTCTGTGTGGCACGGTGGTGGTACGTGCAGGTACGGTGAAGCATAATCTGTCGAAACAAAGAGGTGCTATCAGTTTCTTCTGACCAGAAGACATCGTTGCTTCATATACTACCAATATGTTACCGATTCTGAGTAAACTGAAAGCACCTAAATACTTCCTCCAGAACCGTATCTGCACTGGCTCCAAAACTTTAATAGGAGCTGGAAATTTCGATATTTACGTCGAAGCATCGGTCTGGACGAATCAGAAGAGTCCTGTTGTCTGTGTCATGTAAGAAGGCGGCCCAATTTTCAGCTGTTCTCCTCATCCCCCTCCACTAGCCACTGGCGGCCACTAATACTCTTGCTCTTTCCGAGCGGCTAGCAGCGAGTTACAGCAGAGAGTGAGAACCTCGCTCCTACGTGCAGCACTGTTGCCGCACTTCGCCACAACCAAACTGTCCATCCAACTGTCAATTTTTTTCTTTCCTTTATTTTCTTGCAGCAGTACAGCTGTGAATGTGTATCTTGTAAATGTTTTAGAGCGATTAAAAAAAAAAGTCATATGACGGCAATAAACGTGAAGTGCATCACAAGCAGGCGAGGCAGATTATTTACCTCATTTATAGTTTTTTCAAACGTGAATTTAAAAGCGCGTCTCGTACGGTTGATATTTGAAAGCACAACAATGGCCCCCAGAACCATGTGGAGTCGGCAAAGAACTGTTAAAGCGAATTGTAAAGGCAAGTGTCAAGACTGTCGGAACTGTAGAAACAGTTGGTTTCGTGTCGCCGGAAAGCATCGGAATCGCAAAGAGCCTGTAACACAAAAAGGGATACTTTTAACAATGATGTTTTAAAGAGATCCAAGTGAATGATGAATGCCTGACATAACAAAAACGTGTTACAATTACGCAGGCTTCAATGGTAAGCGCTTCGTCAAGGTAAAGAATTTTCAAAGACATTGGTTCCAGATATGTTAAGAAGAGAGTTTTTAGTTCAAACAAATGATATAGGTGCAGCACGAACTACATCCCATATAAAGATTCACGATACAAGAGAAGCAGGTAGGTCAACAGTGTATTGATGAAACATGGGTCAGTTATAATGATTCCAAGAAGATATGCTGGAAAATTATTGATGGTACTGGCAGTTTTAAATTTCTCATAGGGATAGGTTCTGGGTCAATTATTATGCAGACTGACTCTTCTCGTTTTATTTCTGAGAATAAACTTGTATTTACGTGTAAGTAAAACAGCAGTGACTACCATTCTGGATGAACGCTGCCAGTCTCGTGATGTGATTCACAATTCTTGTCATACCTCACTTCGAAGTCGGTCATTGCCAGTTATAATTAAACTGTTATAGAAAAAACATAAAGTACAAACACCTGAAATGTGGATATTTTTCCCCAGCTTAAAAATAAAAATAGTAAGCATCGTATAATCTAGACTCGTGTCGATCTTCTGCAGCTCGTTATTTTATACTGTACCAGTCACGTGACAGAACGTTCACACACGACTTCCTTGCACATGAATGCGGTCACACCATTTTGCGGTTACTCACGTGTCACTGTCATTGTAGCAACATGGAATTAATTTGGGCAAAGGGTGTTAAGACTATGTGGAAGAAAAAGAAACAAAACATTCAGGGTAACATACAGTGAATCGCTTGTACATGAGGCAATAAGCAACGAGGCAACAGACCACATCCCACCTGTAGTGTGGGCATAGTCGGTGTGGCATGCTGAGAAGCTTTAGGAAGAAGAAATTGACAGGGAAACGATGATTGATATAAGACTTGAACCTATCATCATAAATTTAATACCAGATTGTTCGGAAACAGACTCAAACACGAGTGAAGATGGTATTACAATGTAGACTTTGGAACAAAGTAATATTTCTTAGTTTTAAAGACGCATGGCTTAAAAACGTGTTTGTCAACCGATCAGTTACATACATTATAATGAGAACTTCCTAGCTTTTCTGATTAGGACTTGTATTGTTTTAATTATGCAGACTACAAATATATTGCCCAAGGAGAAGTTAAGCTTCTCCCACCGTATTGTAAACCTCTGTCATTTTCAAGGCACTTACTGGACAGGGCTCTAAAATGACAATAATGGTTACCTGTCGACATATCGGTAGTTTTCGATGTTATCGGTCAGATTCCCTGGAGTTATTTGCATGTGGTGCTTAATTTTTTGCTCGTTCAATTGATTATCAATGCGGCCTCTCACTGCAACATCGAACGTGTTAGTTTACACTCACAATGCCCGTTAACAAAGAAAAATATGACAACTTACTGACCATTCTTACGGTAGTCTTTCACATTAGTCTTTTCTACCACTAATTCTTTTTTACACACAGTGATTACACTCAACTACCGTCAAACACACACACACACACACACACAGACAGACACAGACACACCTTAGAGCAGAAGCAGTTGTCAACCAGATATAATGATTTCGGTTTGTGCTCGAAGTTAATTTTGTAGTGTACTAAATTTCTACTTATAATGCAGTTCAAATTGTAATTATTGTAAGCAGTTTCAATGTCGTTTTGAGAAAAATGGTACTTCACTTATTCACAAAACTGTGTCAGCTGTTCTCGAATATTTACTATTTCCCTGGTAGATTTGAACCTATAATACGATGTACCATAGGCAAACGAGCCTGAATGTTGTCCCTAGCAATGCAGTTCGGCCACGTGGACTTTGTCTGCCCGCTCTCTGCTGCCGGCACGTGCGCAGTTCTCACCCCCGCCCCCCCCCCTCGTCCTTTCCGCTCCGCCTCTATATGCGGAAGCGCCGCCCTAGGTGACGAGGGCTTTAGTGTGCGTTATTCATGGAAATCTTCAGAGTACAACACACGCCTTGTTATGTAAAAGTCAGTGTATCAATGACAAATTAAAAATTCTGGTAGTACACCGTATTCAAGTACAGCAACTGTGTTTCCCGCAATTGGGTCACGGGTTTCAAAGGTTATACACATGTACGATTCGCGCCAATTTCTACTACAGTTTTATAGTAAGGACTATTTAAACACGACGGAGGGAGCACAGCACATTTGGTAGAAGCAGATATAAATAAATTTATTCTCTGTCGTCATCAAGGCATCTTTGTTGCTGATGTGATACGTGGCCGGAGTGTGTAAGATGTCGCAGAATTACTTTGCAGAGAAAGATGCAACTACAACGTTAAGACTTTGGCAACAGAAGTTGCACGTTTCGATTGTCGAGACAGAAATCAAACCGCTGGAAATTTGTGCGTTTGGCACTTGTAGCCCACACTGTTCCAAACGAGCTGTTAGTTATACCCCATTTATATGTTAAAACAGAATAGCACAAGCCACGCAGCAAACACTTTCCAAAATCCATGGGTTGGATGAATGTAGGGATCTAGGCTATGTTGGTCGTCAGATCGAAAACTCTACGAATGGCGAAAATTTTTGACACTACAGAACGTTACTCTCTAACCCACTATTATGAATTTACTCTACAAGTAACGTTTTCTGATACATCACGCTTCTCATCTCGATATTGTGTCGGCATCTGTACTGGATTAAGCATAAGCCATAGCGTTTCATTCCGTATAAAAATAGGACACTACGGATGTTTCTTCTTAAAGCATAATGACACGCAGTCCTGAGGAAAGGGCCAGAAAAATATGTGTTTCCCGTGAAATAGATATTTAGTCTTCTGTGGAAGCGGCCAGCTAAATAAGTCGCAGTCCAACAGGAACAGGAATTCTCAAATTACTGCAATTCTGTCGTTTGTGTAAATAAAGAATTGTCAGGACAGTGTTTGAAACGTTTGCTGTCGCTCTACCTGGCCAAACGTAACAAGGACAGTTGTCGCATTAACATTGCGACTGTTGGAGAAAGTAGGTTAATTGACTTACTACATGTGTGACACTAACACAACGAGATCATTTTTGAAATCAGTAATTGATTCCAGGTGTAGATAATGTAACTGTCTAATCCATTTGGTTCCGAACCTCACAGCAAGGATAGATGCACCCGCTGTGTATTTGTGTACCTCTGTGGTCGAACGCATGAAACTTGGTGTGAGTCCACAGTTTCACATGCGCCAACGAGCGGCCTATAATGCAATCAGGCGCCGTAAAACAAAGCTTTGGTGATCTTCGTTCTCTCGATCGGAGCCGCCCTGCGACACGACGAAGTAACACCACTGAAACAAGCTTTTCCCTGTTCATCGCCTTTTCAGAGAAATTAATTGTTGGCTCAAATGTGGCCCTCCTCCTCTCATGTGGAGTGTGTAAAGACCCTCGACGAATCGTTTTTTATCTGATACCGTTTAACGAATGCAATTTGTACAAAGAGAAGGTGAACAGCTGGATACATTGCCACGAACTAAAACAAGTTCTCACTCTGAGTTTAGATTTCGCATCGATAAAAAACAGATGATGCTGTCAACTTCATTATCCCTTGTTCACAAACAGTGGCTGGTGACATATCCGCTAATACTATGTACGTGATTATGAATTCGCCTTGACTCTAGAGGAATTCTGGTAGGCAGTTACACGTCTTCAAAACCATGGACTGTAAATACGTTCCACCCCTTACTGCTATTCCTATTCCTCACTACGCAAGTCATCCAGTTGAGTATAATAAACGTATGGCATGTGTTAATTGGTTTGGATAAAAACGTTTAGACGGTATTTTTTATACGATTTCTACACGTTTTCCGGAAGATCTTCTCACACAATCGCCTCCTTCTCAGGACTGTAGAGTGACATCAGCTGGAGGCAGCTGAGACAGAAGGCCATCCATGAATGTGCCGAGTGCGAAACAGGAACTTTGCGGATGCGTTAAGATGGTAAAACTGGCCAGCGACTGTCAGTGTGACTCACATGTGGGAGTGGACACGCGACTCGCAACTTGAGGGATACGCGAGGTTGTGGTGTCCCATTTTAAAAATGTAGTCTCTGCGTCAAATATAGATTCGCTCTTATTTCGGCGATAAACTCATGCATGCAAATTTCTTTGTCGTTCTCGTTTACTACATATAACAGCCATTAGTCGCAGGAGAGTTACAAGTGGCAACAATCCGCGATACTAACAGCAACAATCATTCGCTGAGGCAGTGACAAAGCTCTGTCGGTTGCGAGAGACGGAAAATTAACGAAAAAATAAATTCTACTTATCTCTGTATAATGTTTCGCACTTTCGTTTCAGACAAAAATGTTTGCAGTACTGTTATCAACGCAAAACCGGGGGTACAGAGTTTTTTAAATCATAATATTACTTAACCTTTTCTGTTATCAGAGAGGCCACACAGATCAGATTTCGCAACAGTAGTTTCAGTCGAGACAGCGGCGTTCGTCCAGAACAATTCGTCGAATCATTTACGTCCCTACGTGGGGCAAAATATTTTAAAATATTGTCGAACTGCTACTAAAGTTTTAACTCGGTAATAACGCGGACGGCGTCTGACGCAAGAATGCCGTCGCGAGCAACTCCGTTCCCAGTTGTAACGGAATTTTCGGCCCACAGCAGGTTTCGGGGCAGTTTATTATAAACGCCGTGCCGTTTTAATCGTCCGTTTATATGATACTGAGGAACTATCGAGCGGCGAACTGGAAAGAATTGCGTTTCCGGTGATGAGGTGAAGGCTTTTCTTAGTTGTAGTTTAATCAGGAGAGCGTAAAATTTCTTATCGCGTTTTCTGTGGGTTAAGGGAGACAACACTATGCTGTTTCAGGCAATTCCCGCCAGCGATGAAACTAAAAAACAGAAAATTTACCCAGAGTTGATCAACTCGCTTCATCGCCTCGTTAGTAAGGGCGACGTCATTTCATGGCGTCTCTGGTTTGCGACCGGAGTTTCAGCTGTGGGCAAAAGTTTGCTGCCGTTACTAACTCGAGATGCATCCTTACTTCTGAAATAAACCATTGCATAGACAGAAAGCTGAATAACATACACAGAAATCAATGAGAGGAACTTATTTATAATGATTTCATCGTATTTTTTTCTTTCTGGTCTCAATATATACCTGCGGCACAACACTTTCATAGCGTGTGTGACGTTGTGGTCCACGTAGAGAATGGTTAAACATAATCTGTCGGAACTAAGAGGTGCTATCAGTTTCTTAAGATCAGAAGACAACGTAGCTTCATTTGTTAGAAATCTTGATTAGACTGAAAGCTGCTAATATTGCCTCTTGAACCGTATGTGGATAAACTCCAAAACAGTAACTGCTAGTTTCGACATTTACTTCGAAGCATCGGGTTGAACGAAACAAAAGTAGTATGCGTCATTCACAGAAATGTGCTGAGCACCTGACACGCTTGCTTATGCAAAGTCAGTGTATTAAAAACAAATTAAAGATTCTAGTAGTACACAGTGGTTTTAGCTTAGCAACTGTGTTTGCCCTAATTGGGACATGGTTTTCAAAGATTAGTACATGTGCCAATTCGTACTACAGTTTTCTAGTATAGACTTTTCGGACACGTCGGAGAGCGGACACCAAACTTCGTACGAGCACCTAGTAATGATAAATTTCTTCTCTATTCTAATCAGGGCAACTTTCATGCTGATTTGATACGTGGCTGGAATGTGTAAGAAATCACAGCACTACTTTGCGGAGGAGGAAGCATACTCTAACAAAAACCCTCTGACATCAAAGGTTGTACAGTTCTATTGTCGATGCAGAAAATAAAATGGAAATGCGTTTGGCACTGTGATCATCGTTTTCGTAACGATCGATAAGATGTACGCCATTTGCATGTACTGAGAGTATATTAAAGCTGTAGCAGGACATAAATTACACGATTCAAATGCTAAAACTTAATAATAGGACAAATCTTTTGCAATACTAACAAGGGAACATCCCCATCGCACCCCTGTCAGATTTAGTTATAAGTTGGCACAGTGGACAGGCCTTGAAAAATATACACAGATAAATCGAGAAAAGAGGAAGAAGTTGTGTGGAACTACGAAAAAAAAAAGCAAAATATACAAACTGAGTAGTCCATGCACAGGACAGGCAACATAAAGGCTAATGTGAGCTCAGGAGCGCCGTGGTCCAGTGGTTAGCGTGAGCAGCTGCCGAACGAGAGGTCCTTGGTTCAAGTCTCCCCTCAAGTGAAAAGTTAAATTTTTTATTTTCAGACAATTATTATTATCTGTTCGTCCGATGCGATCACTTTTTTGGAAGTGGTTATCACATCCACAAGAAAACCTAAATCGGGCAAGGTAGAAGAATCTTTTTTACCCATTCGCCAAGTGTACAAGTTAGGTGGGTCGACAACATATTCATGTCATGTGACGCACATGCCGTCACCAGTGTCGAATAGAATACATCAGACGTGTTTTCCTGTAGGGGAATCGGTTGACCTATGACCTTGCGATCAAATGTATTCGGTTACCATTGGAGAGGCACGTCCTTTCGTCTACTAATCGCACGGTTTTGCGGTGCGGTCGCAAAACACAGACACTAAACTTATTACAGTGAACAGAGACGTCAATGAACGAACGGACAGATAATAACTTTGCGAAAATAAAAAAAGCAAAATTTTCACTCGAGGGAAGACTTGAACCAAGGACCTCTGATTCCGTAGCTGCTCACACTAACCACGGGGCCACTGCGCTTCTGAGCTCACATTATTCTTGATGTTGCGTATCTTGCACATGGACTACTCAGTTTGTATATTTTGCTTATTTTTTTCATAGTTCTACACAACTTCTTCCTGTTTTCTCGATTGATCTGTGATCATGTTTTCAAGATCTATTCACTGTGCCAACTTATAACTAAATCTGAGGGGGGGGGGGCGATGGGGAGGTTCCCTTGTAAGCGTATCATCGTGAGTAAGAAGACTGTAAGGCCAAGCTCTGTCGATGGTAGGGGCTGTATATGTGGTGCTGCAGAGTCGGTCGTAATAAACAGGACGAGTGTGTCCATGTTATGACATCACGGCTGTGTATCACGGAACGTGGCCGGCCGCGATCAGTACATAATATGTGTACATTTTCTGAAGTAGACGTCTACATCTGCTCATTATGCGTTTGCCGGGCTGTATGGACGGCAGTGAATTATCGGCAGTGCTTAATATGCAGGTGGTTGCAGACTGACACGTGGAACAAAAGTCGTTACAGTTTACCCAGTCACGGAGCAATGAGGAATGCTTGAACACTCTCTTTCAAAAGAAACAGTTTTAACCCAAATGACTGTACAAACCTTTTTAAAATCCTTGCATGCGTTGAAGGTATGGATGCATGTTGGTCGTCAGATCTAAAAGACACTCTTGACCGCTCGTCGTTTCGACTGTTCAGGCGTGCCACATAAGTGGCCGTAACTTTTCCCTGGCTTCACCCACAAGCACAAAACTTTTCCACTGCCATCACGCCATCGACGCTAGAATGTGACATAATTTTCAGCTTGATACGTCAAAGTCTTCCTCTGTAGTTTATTCGTACTTGAAAAGAAAGTTACGCTGCTAGAAATTCTTGCAAAAACTGGCAACAGCTGCTTGTTTTTCTTTGTGCGTTGTGTTTTATCGACACGTCCGCCATATTCAGTGAGAAACACCGAACGACACAGCGTATGTTTGTATAGTCGTGGTGTACTTCAAGAAAGGGAACTCTTCTTTCATCGTTTTAGAAGAAGAACACTTTCTTCTCCTCGTATTAAGGGGCACGAGTTAGTTTTACACACGGCAGCAAACAGACAATGGGGCGCACTAAAGCGAGCTCGCCGAAACCTGTGTTGTAACTGGCGCCTGACTCTCACTGTTGTCTGCAACAGTCCGAAGACATCGCGTCGGTTGCATCTGCACGGCCCAACTCTTTGGAGGTTCGAGTCCTCCTTAGGGCATGGGTGTGTGTGCTGTCCTTAGTGTGTTAGTTAGTATAAGTTGGATTAAGTAGTGTGCAATGCTAGGCACCGATGACGTCAGCAGTTTAGTCCCATAGGGACCCAACACCACCACGTCGGTTGCATCGACTACAAATGTGTCATATGACCGTGAATAGCTAATGCGTAAGTACGAATACTATCTTCTGTTCGCATCTAACCTCATCCCGTGACGAAACTACAGCGTCTTGGTTCCATCGTTGCGTTCACCAGAAGTGGTATTGGGAAATCGGTTTACGAAATCCGGTTTTGGGTGCCCCATGTAGGAAAGGGGCGGGGGGGGGGGGTTGTTACCAGCTGTATAACACGGAACGAGATGAACGGACTGTGGCGTGGGTGGACGCAATCGGTCCGGCAGTGCCGACACGGACGTAGACGCCTCGCACTCTCTGCTGCAGCCTTTCCCTCGCATGCCGCTGGCCGAGCTAGCAACGCCGCCCCATGACGTCAGCGTGTCGTTTGATCGCGGGGGGGGGGGGGGGGGATGAATGGGGCAGCCGCGCGCCCCGGCTGTCTGTGCGGCCCAGTTGTGGCGGAGCGGCCAGGCGTGTGGCGGCGTGCGGCGCAGTCCCGCCTCTCGGCGAGAACACCAGAGACAGGTGAGGCGGGCAGCCGGCCTCCACTGGGTTACTTGGAAGCTGCGGCTGTTGTTCTGCTCGCTTTTGTGTGGCTTGTCGCGTAACTCACGACGGAACTGCTCTTGTTTAATACATTGTCTTACTTTAACAATAAGGATCGATACGAACATTAGGGATGGCGAATAGTTTGTTAAATTAGTGCGTCGAGTGTTTAATAATTTATTACTCGTTATTTATCGCCTTGTTACAGTCGTTTAATCGCTGATACCTTGAGCGAGAATAGCGTGCAACGGACGGAAAATAGCGCCACATTCAGTCGGGCAGTGTTTCGATGTACCATTCTCGATTCCTGTAGATTTCTCGTACCAAAGTTGTTGGAAACGAAAACCACCCGTTCCTGGTTACGTCACTGCAACGAAATAACCAATGTTCGTAGAGGACGCAAGTGTGCGAAAACCATCAAACAGTCAGCACTTCGGACTGAGTGAGTTTCAGTGCGACACGGCGTCTTTTGCCACTGATTGCAGCAGCCGTGGTTGTCTGTAATTCTGGACCGACAGCCGAGAGCGACTGCAGGTTGCCTCTGTTGCGCCTTGCAGGGCTGACAGAAGTTTATTTCTCAATATTTCGCTTAATTTGGCCGAATTTGAACATCTAAAATGTTGTAAGGTACTAATTCAAAGGTATAACGTGACGTTACGGCTTTCACACAGTAAGAAAAGTATCACAGTTGTAAACTTAAGGCGTGTCGTGAGGTAACGTAATGCACGGCGCTGAAATACGCGAACGTTATACACCCAGTATTTGAGCACTTGGCGACTTCGAACACACGTTGAGAATAATTTCAAACCGTTCCTAAACTTTTGCTCGCTTACATGCTTAACGTCAGATATTACAGGCGTTAACTCATCTGCAAAGTAATCAGACGTCAGAAGTTGTTTAGTGCATAGGCATTCCGAATCCTGTACTCCACTCGCCAATCAGAACTCGTGGCGTCGTGCCGACATATTTCTGACGATGAAACGCAGCACTTGTGTTTATTTCGGTATTTTTACAGTTTTCTGGAATTTAGGTTGTGATGCACGAGCGATCTGTTGTTTTCCCCAACCTACGTTACACTGAGGTGAAGATTTGGTTCCTTGTTGGCGAATTCTTGAAAATTTATCGTAATGTTTGCGTTTCATGAAATAAAACTTCCTTATTCTTTTTTATCGTTCTGTGACGTAATGTTTCGTTTGTGATTTGCTGATCAAAGAGAAGCGATCACACACCACAATTTTTTTGCTCTATTCAAGTCTGCAGCGCCGGCCGGAGTTGCCGAGCGGTTCTAGGCGCTACAGTCTGAAAGCGCGCGACCGCTACGGTCGCAGGTTCGAATCCTCCCTCGGGCATGGATGTGTGTGATGTCCTTAGTTTAGCTAGGTTTAAGTAGTTCTAAGTTCTAGGGAACTGATGACCAAAGGAGTTAAATCCCATAGTGCTCAGAGCCATTTGATCCCAACTCTGCAATGCTTTGTCTGGCTGTCACGTGTTATTATTTGCCTGATAAGAGACAAACCAACGCATGAGAGGTCTTTGAGACGCGTCGTGTTCTCTGCGGCTTGTTGTGCAGAAAAGTCGCAATCGTGCTTGCGCATAGTCGTATCTTACGTGACCAAAGAATGAATGATGGTGATTGACTGTCACTTGCCAACTTCTTTATCTGACGTTCAAGCGACACAATTAAAGTGCAGTGTAAATTTTTATATGCGGCCTATAACGACGGCAGAATCTAGATTTAATTTGTGCCATTTCCAGTGCAATATTTGCGAGAATCGACGTAGATTTGTTATTAGTTTCCGTCAGAGCACTGAATCACGTCGGAATTACATTTGTGGCGGCATTTGCTAATTATATTTGACTGAAACCTATAGCAAATGTTATTTCGTTTAGGCAGATACTGCTACAGAAGCCTTACCCTTTACTGATGGTAAGTCACTGTTTGGGAATTGTCGGTAGCCACTGACGTCAGATTTACCGACATGTTAGCATCATAAAGTACTGAAAATCTTGAAGACTTCTGAAATGTCGTGTATCGTTTAGATTACATATCGTCATAAAACGCAAATTTGAGTACCAAAACTATGAAATTCGTAACTTTAACTTCGCAAACAGGTAGATCAGCACAGCAACTGTCCAGTTTGCTCCCCGCATCCAATCGCAGCACAGGACGCGTGATGTCACATAAAAGTGACTGTCTTCACACGTGAGGGACAGGAAGATTAAACAAAAGTTCCACGAATTTTATGAATAATGCGTAACCCTAAATCTGAGCACCAAATGGCTTTCACTTTCGTGACACTGAAGTGTGTGTGGTGGTTTCCGTTCTTATACTCGGCTGTCACAAAATGTGCAACGCAATTGATGCACCGAATTGAAGACCTGTCCAAACCGTCTAGTGTGTAGCGAGATTAGTAGTGCTGAATTTTCTGGAAATGTGACGTTGACGGATGAACAGTAGCCGCAGTCAAAACACTTTCAGAAAGAGACCACCATTTAATCGCGAATGTGTGGAATTCGCTCTCTGAGGCACACATCGACTGCCCATAATAACGGAGTAAGATCGCTGGTGACTTACGAATGTGTACAATGTTTCTGGGTGCATTTAATTCTTGACGTGTTCTGTCCAGCAGCAGAATCTTTGACAGTGTGGTGTCTCACACGATACTTGGGCTAGCAGTAACGGTACTGTACCATTGGGTGCTCATAATCTGAAGTTGAGCCACTCACAGAAGTCCAGTGTGGACTGTAACTATAGTATGGCAGCGAAACTTGGTATACTGAAGCCCCCTTGCGGAACCGATTTACACTGGAAAGGAATTATTTTCGATTTTGGCCACCAAATGGCTCTATCAACGGAAGAAAGACGTATAGAAATGTTTCCATATGTAATGGATTGGCAACGGAACGTGGGCAGGAAGGGTCAAACAAGTGAGAAAGGCAGAATGTAGATTTTGTTATTAACCGCCAGCTGCACAATTTGTTCAGTATGAACACCGAAGACTTTGGCGAGACGTTGCACAGCGACAGATTCGCACCTGGTAACTAAAATCGGAACTGATTTCCTCCAGTGCAAACTGGTTTCGCATTAACGCCTTAGCATACCTGCCAAGTTTCGTTGCCATACGGTAATTACAGACCACAATGGACTTCGGTGACTGGCTACATTTTACTTACGAGCACCCAGTACTTCTATGGCTCTGCTGAAGAAAAAAGCGATCCGCGAAAATCTCGCTGTCGAATTCCAGGCCCATTTGGTCATAAACCATTTAGTAGTTAGCCAGTTAAAAAAAGTTAGCAGTTGTCTGACTTCCGTCTTGTTTCACCTTTTTGAAGCATCAACACTCCTTAGGTTCTGCATATACCCGTCTTCCCAGTACGGGCGACTGTCTAAACTGGAGCAGGTCGCAGCTACCGATAGGGGGCGTCGACATTGCCCCGTGGCGTAATGATGTGCTCTGTGACGTCATATATACCTACGGATACAACAGAACGCGGTGATGTTTACGTGGCTGCTATATTACGTATTTTTTTTTCTAATGTAGGTTGTGGTGGAAAAGTGATGTGTTGCATAGCCCGAGGTCTAGGCTGGGTTGACAGGTTACAGTACGGTTGTCAGTTAGCGGAGCCAAAGAAATGGAGTGTTACAGTAACGATAATTATTGCTGTGTCAGATATTTTATGCACGTTAGATTTCGACGAGTGTTTTATGTCCGTTTTGATGTCGTCATGGATCGAAACACAGTTGGAACGGCAGGTTCAGTATTTTTCAGCATTGGCCACAGTTCGTAGCTAGTGTAAACGTACGTTTACACGTGTGTAAATTTGCGTGTGCACAAGACGGACGCAGCCTTCGCACAAAGAGGCATCGGTGCAGCCAGCCTCGTACGCCTGTTGACACGTGGGCGCGGGCAGTCAACACGTCCCAGGCGAATACAGACCGTGCTGTCCCATCCACGGTTTTGTTTCGTTTGCTCCGTTTTGCTGCGTCGCACTATTAAGTTCTAGTCTTTCGTGCGCTTTCAAATTTTAGTTAACCCATTGACCGAGTGGCCTAATGAGGAACAAATGGATCTGAAGAATATTATCGTGCATACTTATGACGCGAGTTATCGGTATCATCTAGTGTGTCTTCTGAATGATATAATGGATAATCGAGTTGAACTTTTTACTGCTAATGTTATGAGGAAACGTGCTTTCCAATGCAGTGGCAACGCGTATCAATTACTAATGGCCTTTTGAATAATACTCATGTTGATTTGAGACACACTATATACTGCCTGCTATCTACCGCTGCATTCTCGGAAACAAACAGCATGAGAAACTAGGCTGTAGTAAAATTATAAAGATTACAACTCAATTAGAGCAGTCAACCACGAATATGATATGCAAAGTTTATTTACACAAAACCATTGCCGCTTGCCGATTTTCAAAAACAAGTTGTTAGGTGGCTTTCAAAAGCTGATCAGTACTTGCGTTAACCGCCATTTAAAAGAATATTCGTTTCTGTACAAAATATCAAACCTTCACGATCGGTTTTTGTCTGGAGATGTGAAATTATCGACTAAATTTTCCCATGCAAATGAGGTCGGAGCTTTGTGTTCGGGCACTACATTACTAGACGAAAGGCAACAGTGAAATCAGCTACAGAATCAGTATGCCTTAAATGAAAAATAAACAGGACGCAGGATCATTCGTGAGTGGTAACGAAAATGATGTACGTTATCTGTACATGTCATCGACATAGTACAGGTCCATCTGCCCTTTAAAGAAAGTTGGATCAGTTACTGTGGCACTTCGTATCTTGTAATCGGTATTTCAGGTAAGGAAAGGTGCCACTCGTCGCTGATTCTATAAGTAAATTGTCAGTAAGACGTGAATTAAAAGTTAATGAATAGCAGCACTGATAGCTCACCATACGTGTTAGAAAACACTATCATACATAAATTTCTCAGCATTGTTTTGCAGGAAGAATAAAGCCATTGGGGTATTAATTTTTCATTCTTGAGGCTGCACAGAAAGAAGTTCTAGATTTAATTACGGAATTCAAACACACACTACCTATTAACGATACCTGTGTCTTGGTCTATGAGTTCGTCAGTCAGGTGCGAAATTGCGTTGGGTTGCATGTTCGTACTTACTGAATAGTGTACTGGAAAGGAGTAATAAAAGTCGGATGCAAGTAGGCATATACTCACCATTTACGTACGTCATCGTTGATTGCTTACGGCAAGATGGCAGATGGTAATGTACGCAGTATAAATAGTAGCATTGAAGTCACTACATAGTTTTGGCACGGTGTGATTTGTTAGTACAGAAGTGCTAGTACATTTTGTGAATGAAATATTAGCGCTGCGGTGATTAATTGGAGATGCACAGAAGTACTTTGATTCTTAACATTGTCAGGAGAATCCTTGGAGGCAGGTTTTGTGTGCAAATATTATCTATATTATTAAAAGAATTTGTAAATACAACATTGTCAAACTTTCCGACTAATAATTAAGAGAACTTTTGGCCTCATATGAAAACAACAATGGGATCGAAATCATGATTTGAGTCGCTCAGTGACCATACCGTCACAGCAACGCAAGACGACAGAGGAGGCGAAATACGGGGCTACCAATAAATCATTCACCGGTTTCCAGAATTCTACATTTTCCGAAATATTATCCGCCTCAGCGAGTTTAGACTGTGCCGACCACCTCATATTAACAATGCAGCGCCTCGCGAAAATCCCGACAAGGCGAGAGGAGAGTTTTCGTGTGTTGGAAAGTACGGGATGTTTGACCATATGCGGCAGCTTCGGCCATGGAGGAGGGTGAGCGAGATTTTTGTACAAAGAAGTCAACAGCAGCGACAAGCCGCGAACTCTGAATACCGCAGCAAAGTGTGTGGAAGACCGTGCGTCGGCTGTTACACTTCGAACCGTACCGTCTGCAGCCCGGAAGGTTGCGGCCGGCGCATTCAGATTCCCGCCACAACGGAGGGAGCACTGGAGGATGAACCTCCATGCTGAACATCCATGCTGATCTTCAGCGACGGAGCAACCTAGAATTTATCTGAAAATTTAATCTCCGCAATGTGAGTGTGGGCTACTGAAAATCCTCATGAAATTGCGGCGCATCAACCAGATTCGCACATGGTTAATGTTTTCTGTCCAGTGTCACAGACAAAGCTTGAATGGGCCGTTTTTATTCTGTGAAGGAACTACGACGATCCTCAGTACGCCACACTCTCACATGGCGGAGATTAACATTTTCGGATAAATGCAAGGTTGCTTCGTTGCTAAGTATGAGCATGGGGACGAAATGTCCATCCTCAACCGGTCTGTGCATTGTGGCGCATATCTGAAGGCGCCGGCCGCAGCCTTCTGCTTTTAATAGTTATGAGAAATGCAGACGGCGCGGTTCGATGTGTGACCGCCGACGCACGGTGTTCCACACACTTTGCTGCGGTATTTAGAGTTCGCGGCTTGCGCCTGCTGTTGACTTCTTTGGAACGCGTACAGAAATCTCGTTCACCCCCCCTACACGGTTGCAGCTGCCACATTCGGTCAAATATCCCGCATATTACAACACGAGAAAACTCTTATCTCGCTTTGTCGGCATTTTGGCAAGGCGCTGCATTGTTAATGCGAGGTGGTCAGCACAGTTTAAACTCGCTGAGTTTGCTGTTATAGTCATGCTCCAATCGTAGTTGTACAAGCAATATTTCCGAAAATTTAGAATTCTGGAAACGAGTGAATGATTCATGGCAGCTATGTTTTTCGCCTTCTGTCGGTCATCTTCCGTTCCTGTGGCAGTATGGTTACTGAGCGACTCAACTCATGGTTTCGATCCGCTTGCTGGTTTTATGTAATGCCAAAAATTAGTTCAATTTTTAGTCAGATCGGTTGACAATATTGTATTTACGAATTCTTTGAATAACGTAGGAATATTTTCACAGATAATCTGCCTCCAAGAACACCCCCGACAATGTTTACAAACAAAATACTTCTGTGCCCTTACTATTAATCACAGCAGCGCCTAATATTTCTTTCACAGAACGTGCTCGCACTTTGCCCCTTCCTGACCACACTGCGAGACACTGAAGGTACCGCCTCTGATGCCAGTACTTACACTGTGTACGTTACTGTCCGGAATCTTTCCGTAAGCAGTGGACGATTACGTACGTAAATGGTGAGAATAGCCTACTTGTATCGGACCCACAATACTCCTTTCTGTTACACAACTTACGTACGTACAGTCATGCTCAAAAGTATCCGAACGAATCGAATTGCATTTCGCCTGATTCGCATGCAACCCGCATAACGCAGCTGTTTAGCAGGTCCTCTAATAGCCTCTCAAAATAATGGTTCAAATGGCTCTGAGCACTATGCGACTTAACTTCTGAGGTCATCAGTCGCCTAGAACTTAGAACTAATTAAACCTAACTAACCTAAGGACATCACAGACATCCAAGCCCGAGGCAGGATTCGAACCTGCGACCGTAGCGGTCACGCGGTTCCAGACTGAAGCGCCTTTAACCGCACGGCCACACCGGCCGGCAATAGCCTCTCAGTACAGTCGTTTGACTGTTGAAAATGGTTCCAACAAGTCACCACTAGGAAACACTGCTCTGTATCGCAGTAACTCAAGATGTAAAGTAATATCACGACAATACAAATATCAGGGAACCCCTTATCACATATAAACTGTCCTTAACGCTTTTAAGCTCACATTTATTACAATAAATGACATACCTCAAATGTTACCACTCTCATTGTTACGTCGGATAGGTAATGCACGTAGTAAGTTCGTCATATTCATGATTTTTTCTTCAAAGTAACATACCGTACTTATTATTTAACGCAAAATGAGATTAAAAATTTAAGTTATTCACGAGCAGCTAGCTGCATATGGAATCAAACCCATATCATGTGACTGACGGAAACTAACAGTCATTCCTGACTAGGCATACAGAGAATGATATACCTCGATTTATCACAGTATCATTTAGCAAATATCAACTGTAAATTACATAACGTAAACATTTATAACGGACGCGGATTCCTACCCAGCATCTATTGTCCTTGTTAACGAACTACGAGAGATGTTAAATATTGCTTCTTCACATGTAACTTATTTGAAATGCCGTGACGTGAAGCTTTGTGTTGGACTGGGGTTCGAACCCAGAACCTATTCTCAACAACATTTCTCCTCATACTGTTACCCGTCTACTCCTGTTCCGCTCGCGAATGTCGCGTGGTTGGGCCGACCGTCGGCAAGGCCTCTTATATTGGCTGCAATTCCTCAATTTTTCTCGTCGTGGTCATTTCGCTGCAAGCCTGAAAGCCTCGAGGAGACGCGTTGGCACGCCACTTTTTCAATTACATGCCACACGTCCTGTGGATACATTCAGTCAAGACCGTTCATAGCGACATCACTTTTAACGACTTATTGGCTATAACATCGAAATCTAATGGTTCTATCTAAACCGTACATGAATACTGTATTTAGGCTATAACACAGGAATCTAATGGTCTCATCTAAACCCTATATGAACACTAAATTTATAAAGTCCCTTAGGACGTATCTTTTTGCGACTTACCGAATAAAACTACGTATTTTTGTTCCATTTTCTGACAAATGTATCGGCTGTAAGATCCAATGTTAGTTTTTTTTGTTGCTTGTTTGGGGAGTTAACTCTTATTTTCAAACATTCGATTTCTCCAGATTGTTGGTTTCAAATCAGGCGTCACAACGAATACTTTGTCAAATGCAAAGTGAGTACGTACATCTTAGATCCTAAAAGCAAACTAATGTAACAGATTACGTTAAGTAGGGCAGTATATTGTAGTATGTGTTACTGTACAGCGTATAGTTCAGGATCGCTAGCAAGAGATCCATTTTTTGCGTTCACATGATACAATTGTATCGTCAGTTATTTTCCTAACCATTTCAGGAGTAAAAATTTTTTTGATTGATTAGGATACTTCTTTCCCAGCTGTACTTCTTCGCTGAGGTTTACGGGCCAAGTTCGCCGAACCACTTTTACGTATTCTTGGAGCTGCTCCTCGATGCACTCTACCAGAACTTGTAGCATATTGGGAGTGTTGTCGTGTGCATTGTTTCTTCATTGCCTCCACCCCTCCCCGTATCTTCTTTATTTTTATTCTCTTCAATGTCTATATAATTCGACTCGAAATCCCTTAACTCTGATACTTGTTCGTCTATTAGATGTTAAGTAAAAATTTCCGCCTCGTTCAGGTCTCTATGACTCATTGTAGAAAATCTTCCTTAAAAGAAACACGTTTGCTCAACTGTGACAAACTGCTAATAATAATGGTTAGTCTATAAAACAACCAAGAAAATGAAACTAAGCAACTAGACATTCAACAATGCGCCATCAAACTTGCATTCTCTGTTGCCAAAAGATATTTAGACCGAATTAGAATTGCGGTCGCAAGTGGCGTCAACCCAGTGCAAAATATGCCCTTGGGAACAAAAGTTAAAGTTTTTTTTTCGTTATTATTTCCCATGTTGAAAAGGGTTGATGTGCAATCTGTTATGTTAAAATGTATGGATAAAAGTCGTATTTCAAGATCGCTAAAACTCCTCTACTGATTACTAGTTTCCGATCATTGACGAGACTTTTTCAGATCTAAAATACAAAAAGGTAGCATAAAAGAGGTCAACTATAGCATAATACGTTTTATGCTTAAAATTCCATTCACACACAAAAGTAGTAATATTTATTGGTACGTATCAGCCACCAGGCATCACACAGCGCCATAATCTGTTGAGCTGAATCGCTCTTTTTGCCATGCACGCACTGAAAAATTTTATATACCGTGACAAAAATAATGACATGAATTGCATTTGGTAAGTGGTGTACAGCTTTAACCTCAGCTAGTGCTTGATTTGTAAAAAACAGGTTCCGATACTGTGGTGACCTTCCAGGGTGGCAGTGGAGGGGGGGGGCGGCAGGCGTGTGTTTCTGCAATTGACCTCTTAAGACGGTATTTTAATGCTTTTCTGCGCATTTCAAAAGTGACAGTGCAACATCTTTACTACTAAAAAGAAAATGTTCTATCATACCACGTCTCAAAATTTGCAGTATCGATCCTTTTTTTCTCCCTCCCAAGACCGAGACACCAGTGGGGAGTTGGTTTGTTGGTTGGTTTGGGGAAGGAGACCAGACAGTGTGGTCATCGGTCTCATCAGATTAGGGAAGGATTGGGAAGGAAGTCGGCCGTGCCCTTTCAGAGGAACCATCCCGCCATTTGCCTGGAGTGATTTAGGGAAATCACGGAAAACCTAAATCAGGATGGCCGGACGCGGGATTGAACCGTCGTCCTCCCGAATGCCAGTGGGGAGTACCTATGCGTACCGTCACAAATCAAGCACTGAACTTGCCGACAGTAGGTCGTACTGGATACGCAGTGTGCAACGTCAGCCATACAGGTCCACTGCTCACAGTGCCACTACTGTGTTGGAATGCACAGACTGTGACAGAGGTAACTATCACACAGCCCACGTGCGGATGTAGATATGGCCCATCACTCGCAACGCTGCAGGAACCAGGGAGTGGCTGTACTACGGCCGCGTATGTAATGTATATATGTGTGTATGTTTTTACTACACGAAAGCGCCGACTGCCAGATGGCGCCGCTAACCATGGAGTGTGTAAGCTCGATTCACAAAAATCTGCTAACGCGGTTGACATCAGTTTATGGAGAGGCGGAGTACAGGCGAATTTCACAATGCTATATATTTACTCATTTTGATGTGAAAAAGAATCTTTTAGTGATTTCAAAATGTAGGAGAACATAGGATGTTACTTTATTGACGTCATTTTCGCCGCATCAGTTCACCTTGCTACCAGATGATGGAATGGAAACAAAAGCAAAGTGAGGATTTGCTCAGAATAGTCCTCTTACATAAAAACTGACACTTTAGCGTCAGAAAACGAAGTAGGGCAAAAGTTCAACAAGTAGTAGACAGCAGAGTTTGACTATATAAAATTACCTGTTAAGGGCAAGCGTTGGTCAAAGTAAAAACGGCATAAGTCATAGTTGTAGAAGTGTCTCTGTACTCTGGCAACCCGTTAACAGCGTCAGTGAACTACAACCGACGTGGCACAGTACAGAACCGTTTCACATAGAGATGAGCGTATGCCGTAGATAAACATTCCACGTCTAGATGTGTTTTGACCAGTGTCGTTAGATGTGTCCGGGCTGCTCATCCGGTAACAAGTTAGGGTCTAGGTTCAAGGTTGAAGTCTCATGTAGGACACGAAAGTCTGACCGGTTGACGACTGGGCAGGTAGATCGCCTTTGCGAAACATTTGACTGCCAGCTAGTGATGGGGAGCTCGTGAATGAGTCGTTCAAATGAACGCTTCACTCCAGTGAAGTGTGAACTATACACTCAATTTCAGTGAACTGGTACTTCAAACTATTCACAGACAGCACACTCCACACTTTTCTCAAGTTCACTCACTCTCTTCCCCTCTCCCGCTACATCGGCGCTACGTCACTCATTCTCCCTTCACTTCAGTCCTCCCTCTACTGCCTGTCGACGAATCGCGCGGTGTTTGTGGGGAAAGATAGGTTTAGGTGGGGTTGGGAAGGTGAGGGGCGAGGGGAAGGCAGCGTCAGCTGCTTCCTGCAGGGCTGACAACATTACCCGTGACTATTTGTGCAGTTATACTTCGCGTCTATGGGTAGCCTACCGTTGGCAGCGCTGGCAGACAAATGAATATTGAAGATACAAACGAAGAGGCTGGCTGTCTGAGCACGCACAGCCAATATGAAAGTAAAATGCTTACCTTCTGAGTCTGGAACTGAAGCATGAGTCGAATCCACGCTTGAAATACAATCGTTCATGTTGGATTGTTTATCTCGCACACATTATTGAAATAATTACACTAAATGTCAATTTAAGGATTGTCCTAATTATATTTAAAAAATACATATATATTTATGAATAAACATCAACGGATTTGGCGAATATTCAGAGATTTCCGTTTGATAACATGATTTGTTCCACTTTTTCCTGTCAGGCGATTTCTTCTGTCAGTTATAAGGTGTCCTGCGTTCGAGAACACTCTTTCACACGGCGTGGAGGTTGCAACAATACACAGTCGTATTTTTGCAAGTTCAAAGAGCGAGGGGTATACTGACAGCCGTTCAGACCACCACTGAAGTGGACTGCCTTGTCTCTGTAGCAGGGGCTCTTGTAAATATTTGTCCACTTCCACTATTGCAGCAGCTCTCGGGTGTGGACTACTCTGCAGCCTGGAAAACACTTCGTCAAATTCGAGCCAGAGACTAGAAATAGATTCAGTGGTTGGAACTGAGACTGTTGCAGTAGCAGTGGACGTGTTTGTCACAAATTTCTCACAGTGCCTGATCAGGTTTAATTTCACCTTCTCAGCAGAATTTTTATCAGAAAAACCATGTAATTTGAACCGGGGATTTAATGAAGTTGCTTTTGCGAAAATGGAATTTTCCTCTATATTTCGAAACCGTCATTTTAGGTCTTCACCTAACTTTTCGGCCATCTGTCGCACTTATACATGAATTTCAGTGTGATTAACAAACCTGCAACACCATTTTTTCAGCGAGCGACTAAGGAGTATAACTTTAGAAGTAGTGACAACATTTTCACTTGACATTCCTCGGTGCAGTCTTTGAAAACTTTCAACAGGTCACAGGCTTGTGTTACACTTGCAATGTCCTGTGCAGTCAGATTTGGAAGATCTGGATAATTCAGAGTGATAACTGTCATTAGGGAATTCTTAACCTCCATTGTTCTTCGCAGCATATCGTAGGTTGAATTCCATCTTGTAACAGTGTCCTGTCTTAGTGTCAGAACTGGCTCTTTTAACGGTTCCTGCATCTTTTTCAGTCTCGTGCAGGCCTGTCAACTTCTTTTAAAAAACTGAACTTTTTTTTTACTTTATTCAAAATGGGTTGAATGTGTGGAAGCCCATTTTGAGCAATTAAATTGAGTATGTGTGCAAAGCAGGGGATGTGTTTCCAGGCTGTGAGTCTTATAGTTGCCACAATATTAGCAGCATTGTAGCTAACAAGACACACGAGCTTTTCTTGAATGGCCCATCCCCTTGTGACATGTCGCAGTTCTTCGGAGAGTTTTTCTGACGTGTGCCTTTCGTCGTATTTAAAGCACTCTAGGAGGGAAGACGCCAGCTCCACGTCTTTAACGTAGTGTGCTGTCACCGACAAATAACTCTCATTTGTGGTTGAGGTCCACCCATCAATTGTCAGCACAACCGCTTCCGCAAAATTTATTTTGACTCTCACAATTTCTTTCATCATGGTGTACTGTTGTTGTACTAGTGTATTGGAAATGGTCTTCCGAGCTGGAATTCTGTAAGCAACTTTGGAAATGTTTGCTTTCCACTATGTTGAAGGGCAAATAATCCTTTACAACAATCTCCAGAAGTGTGAAATCTATCTCCTGATTTCTTTTGTTCGAAAGAGGTTTCGAAAAATAAGTAGGTAATGTCCTGTGTTATTGATGCCTGCTGTCTGATATTGAAGTGATACTGTTATTTTCTGACACCGATTGCTGTTCGCTTCTAACAATTACTGGTGTTGGTTCTGGATTGTCCGGGTCATTTGTCCAAGAAATATCGGAAGATGCAGCAGCAGGGGGCGCTAAGCGCCTGACTGACAATGACCCTGTTGGATGCAGCACTCGAACATGACGCGCTAGATTAAATGTATTTCCTCCTTTATATGAAACACACTTAGAACAACAGCTGCACTTTGATTTCCCATCACCTAAATCGGCAAAGAAACCCCGAATTCCACTGCTTTTACGTGATCGCGAGTTGCTAGCCATAGTATAAGAGAGTGTTGGGACGAGACGACGCCACCACTCGGCTGATAACCCGAGGAGAATTCGTCGAGTGACCCCTCGGTTTCCGGGCTCGCGCCCCACCGCCAGGCCCACCGGACTCAACAGTCTCAGCAAGCTGGAGAGAGCCTTTAATCTCCCCCTCACAGCCGACACAGCTGTAAGACTAGGCGACAGTGGTAAATGGTAGAATGGCGATGTTGAACAGCTGAAAAAAAATTTTTTGTCATAGTCTCTTTCATGGTTTCAGACCACTCTTTCTCCTCTTTCGCGCTGCATCTGTCATTTTCTCACTAACGTAAAATTTCCGCTCTAGTTTCCTGTTGCACTTTCTCTGGCTCGCTCTTTGGCCGGCTTGTGTCCTAATTCATTCGCAGGACTGCAGACTTTTACTTCTGATCATTCCAAGGTGAGGTGCCACTTCCCCTTGCGCAGTTCTCATTTATGCCCTTATTTATCTAAGAGTGCTGTAATTTTTCAGGGAATCCAGCGTAACTGGACTGTCTGTGCATATTTCTCGTGCGTCGTCCTGAGTTTCTGTGCCTATATCTGGAACAAGCAGCATTTTCTAAAATATATTTTCCAGTTCCTAAAATTATTCTCTGTTCCGTGGCTCGAAATGCCTCGATAATGCCCACGCGTAGCTCATACATGTCAACAGTCACAGTTACTTTCATCATTTCCAACGGAAGATAGCGATGGATTTGCAGGTATGTGTGCAAACTGAGGAAGTAACTTAATGAACCATGATCGCTGCACCTCAGAACTCTGACGATGCTGAAATGACGGTCGAGTGGAGGATGATTAAACTTTGCTATCAGCACACAAGTGACTGGCCTTTTCCACTACTATGGACATATTCGTAAGGTACAAAGAACGAAATACAAAAGGACTGACACGTCAAAAAGAGTGAGAGGTAAACTATTTAGTGCTCGTTCCACAGTATCGAACGCGACAAAGTTCATAAGGTATGCATTTTAGAACTTCGTTTACTGGACCGTTTCTCTCTGATCGCCCTTTGTAGAAGTGTCCTTCTTATTCTACTGAACTGGATAATGCGCTATATTGCAGTATCAGTAGCTTCAGAGACATTTAAGCTTGCCTCTCCATTACTTAGTACTTACGTATTCCACTTTTTTGCGTATTGTTTCTTTCTGACTAATGTTTCAAACTTCAGTCTACTCTTCACCACTACTAAATTGTGAGCTGAGTCTAGAACTGCTCCTGGGTATGCCTTACAATCCAGTACCTGATTTCGGAACCTCTGCCTAACTGTAATGTAATGTAACTGGAATCCTCCTGTATCTCTCGGCCAGCATGGTCTCCAGACATAAACCCTATCGAACATGGCTGGGACAGATTGAAAAGGGCTGTTAATGTGCGACGTGACCCACCAACCACTCTGAGGGATCTACGCCGAATCGCTGTTGAGGAGTGGGACAATCTGGACCAACAGTGCCTTGATGAACTTGTGGATAGCATGCCACGATGAATACAGGCATGCATCATTGCAAGAGGACGTGCTACTGCGTATTAGAGATACCGTTGTGCATCGAAATCTAGACCACCACCTCTGAACGTCTCGCTGTATGGTGGAACAATATGCAATGTGTGGTTTTCATGACCAATAAAAAGGGCGGAAATGATGTTTATCTTGATTCTATTCCAGGTTTCTGTACAGGTTCTGGATCTCTCGGAACCGATTTGATGTAATACATTTTGATGTGTGTATCTACAGGCAGATAGGATTTGCAAACCTTTTTAGCATCAAATGGTAAGCACTGTCCTAACAGAAAGCCTGAAGGTAGTACTATTGGACCTCCACTTACAAAATCAATACCGTCTTCAGTTGCTCATATCTCTGTTTTAAGTATGTGGGTATTTGCAAGTAACTTGAACCCTTTATAAGCTGTTTTAAATGTGTGTTTATATCGTCGAAATTTTTTGACACTGTACCATACTGGCTCTATTCACTCAATGAGTGAATATATTTACTGTATGTATGATTGAGGGTTTGCAGAATAGTATGACGTAATTATCATACCTGTAAATATCTTGCATAATATTTGTTTTGCACTGGTGCTCTTTCAATGAAAGACAAATACACATTTTAAATAACTTTGTTTATTAACGTTTTTTACATGCACAAAAAAAAGAATTGTTGACACATTTCTTAATATTAATTCTGTCTTATATCTCTACATTATTCTTTAAATAACTGGTTCTCTTATGCTATAAATTCTGCTTCCATTGTGTTCAATCCAACAGGAGCAACGACGTATCTCCATTCTCTGTCTGTAAGCCAGGCTCTACAGTTTCAATATTTATAGGATTATAGTAGCAGCCCTTGGTGCTGCAAGCATACATATGTTTACATATTGTTCTAAATCATCTTGTATGCAACATTCACTTACATAACATACAACATCGTTTAGTAACGCTTTCACATATATTTGCCACCCTATTTGTCTGTTGCAATCCGTAGTGCACTGCATAACCAATACAACTTCACGACACTTTTATACAGGTCGATGATGGTTGCCTTATTGCTACAGGTGTTCATGTGAAGAGGAAGTTGAAAAGGATCGTAGTCTGTTGTCATCAACCTCTCAGTTTGCTTCATCGGCAAACAATGCTCGCCCTAACTCGTATCCTTTAAATTGTGTTTTACATTACGATGGACATCCTCAGTTTCTGCTATAACTTCACACTCACGATGTCATGCTAATCCTACATTTACATATTTTGAACCATAAGTTAACATGTATGTAGTGGTAAATAGTAGCATTCTGAAATGAACTGATAATATCATAGAGCTGTATGGTTTATATACCTCTCTGCAGTATAGATGACCTCGAAATCCCAAGACTTAATGCAATAACATGCAAAATTATATAGCACGACGACAGGGCAGTTAACACACTTTCTAAGCAGTGAAGACATAGTGAAAATGACACTGTGCTACGACTCTCGTCGGTAAGTTCTATTTCAGTATCCACAGTCCAGTTCACTTCAGGGTACAGAGACCAAGACCGTGGGAGAAGCATAACAAATCATTTGTAATTATTTGATGAAATTATGACATACACCTCAGGATCCAGATGTCAGTCCCTGGGTAATTACATATCCTGATGATTAAGCATGCACATAATCGAATCAGCACGTGTGAGGATAAAGTGATCTCTGGAGTTAGCATTAGATTTGATCATCATGTGACGTCACAGCAGCGGGCAGGGCATGCAGCTGCCTCAAGCGTGTTGCAACATGTGACCCTGTTTCTGTTATGATAATACTGAGGCCATTGAAACTGGAATATTTAGAAAGCGACACTGAATTGTCTGTAAAATGAAAACACTCACCCCATGCTTAAGATAAGCACATCAGCCTTCTCCACTGCTAATCAATTTCAATATCCTCTACTGATGTCTGGGGAGACCGAATCCTGTCTGCATGAATGGGTCCTTGACTAGACGCTTGTTGACTATTGATGACGGATTCCACTGAATCTTCCGTAAATGGTTGACAATCAAAGAGAACACAACGAGGTTTTCTGCTGTGCCTTGATTTCAAGTGTTGATGTTCTGCCTGTGGAGCATCTAGATGACTGGCTAGCTGAGGATTCTTCAGAATGTTCTTCCAGACCTTTAGGAGAGCTGATTTCTTAGAGCTGGGGGTGGGGTGATGCTGAGAACAGGAAGTCTTAGAGCGATTGTACTCTGAATACATCTCGTAAGGTCTGATTCAGTTTGACATCTATAGGTATCATGGTGTAATGCAGTACAACGAGACTTGGTCTCTGAATCTGTCTTCTGGTGTGCACTCTGACTGTCTTCTGCATACACGTAATGTAGATACAATTATTTTCTGTGGATTTATGTGGAGCCACTATTTCTTGATGTATACATCTAAGACTTCCATATCAGTGGATAAAGAGGTTTCAGCATCAGAAACGTTGAGGATATGAGCCACGAAGCAAATGTCATCAGCATAAATCAATTTTTTGAAGAGGTTTTGGTAAGCTGTACATGTACAGACCAAAGAGTTAGTGGACTCAGAACAGACATTTGAAGTAAACTATCATTTGTTTTAAGTACCCTGCATCTGTCATTGTCAGAATAGGTATGAAATGATTTATTGCTTAACATGTTGTTAAGTAAGTCCTTAAATTTACGACACAATCGTGAATTTCTAAAGAAGTGCTTCTCACCAAGCGGTGTCGTAAAGAGCTGATAGGGCCAAAAAGGCAGCTACACTTATTAATTTCTGCTCATACTCATTTTCGATATAAGTAACTAGAGAGAGTGTCTCTTCCTTAAATTACTTTCGCTTCTTAAGCTGGGCTAGCGCCTTTATTCTTATTATCTGAAAGCAGTTTACTATTCACATTCACCCGATAGGTACTTTCCAATTACTTACACGGTTCCAAGATATGCTATTAGATGATGGGGCTCAAGCCTACAAAATTCATAGCCACATTGTATTTACCATGATTGGCATATCATCACGCAATACTACGTAACTTTGTTAAATTTGGTAAAATCTAAGGCAATTCCCTGTTTATTGTTTCTTTTACAAGCTAACAATAGTTGATTGGCTACCTACATGTGTAATGAATGGTAAAGCAATGTGTTTTTGCGATCAAGAACATTAAAAGGTTTCGTAATTAAGTTTTAATGTTTTAATAATACACTCCTGGAAATGGAAAAAAGAACACATTGACACCGGTGTGTCAGACCCACCATACTTGCTCCGGAAACTGCGAGAGGGCTGTACAAGCAATGATCACACGCACGGCACAGCGGACACACCAGGATCCGCGGTGTTGGCCGTCGAATGGCGCTAGCTGCGCAGCATTTGTGCACCGCCGCCGTCAGTGTCAGCCAGTTTGCCGTGGCATACGGAGCTCCATCGCAGTCTTTAACACTGGTAGCATGCCGCGACAGCGTGGACGTGAACCGTATGTGCAGTTGACGGACTTTGAGCGAGGGCGTATAGTGGGCATGCGGGAGGCCGGGTGGACGTACCGCCGAATTGCTCAACACGTGGGGCGTGAGGTCTCCACAGTACATCGATGTTAACGCCAGTGGTCGGCGGAAGGTGCACGTGCCCGTCGACCTGGGACCGGACCGCAGCGACGCACGGATGCACGCCAAGACCGTAGGATCCTACGCAGTGCCGTAGGGGACCGCACCGCCACTTCCCAGCAAATTAGAGACACTGTTGCTCCTGGGGTATCGGCGAGGACCATTCGTAACCGTCTCCATGAAGCTGGGCTACGGTCCCGCACACCGTTAGGCCGTCTCCCGCTCACGCCCCAACATCGTGCAGCCCGCCTCCAGTGGTGTCGCGACAGGCGTGAATGGAGGGACGAATGGAGACGTGTCGTCTTCAGCGATGAGAGTCGCTTCTGCCTTGGTGCCAATGATGGTCGTATGCGTGTTTGGCGCCGTGCAGGTGAGCGCCACAATCAGGACTGCATACGACCGAGGCACACAGGGCCAACACCCGGCATCATGGTGTGGGGAGCGATCTCCTACACTGGCCGTACACCACTGGTTATCGTCGAGGGGACACTGAATAGTGCACGGTACATCTAAACCGTCATCGAACCCATCGTTCTACCATTCCTAGACCGGCAAGGGAACTTGCTGTTCCAACAGGACAATGCACGTCCGCATGTATCCCGTGCCACCCAACGTGCTCTAGAAGGTGTAAGTCAACTACCCTGGCCAGCAAGATCTCCGGATCTGTCCCCCATTGAGCATGTTTGGGACTGGATGAAGCGTCGTCTCACGCGGTCTGCACGTCCAGCACGAACGCTGCTCCAACTGAGGCGCCAGGTGGAAATGGCATGGCAAGCCGTTCCACAGGACTACATCCAGCATCTCTACGATCGTCTCCATGGGAGAATAGCAGCCTGCATTGCTGCGAAAGGTGGATATACACTGTACTAGTGCCGACATTGTGCATGCTCTGTTGCCTGTGTCTATGTGCCTGTGGTTCTGTCAGTGTGATCATGTGATGTATCTGACCCCAGGAATGTGTCAATAAAGTTTCCCCTTCCTGGGACAATGAATTCACGGTGTTCTTAATTCAATTTCCAGGAGTGTAGATAAGATCACTTATCTGCAGCACCTGATAAGGCAGGTCTTAATAACATGTGATTAATTTCAAGATCATTTGTCGACTACTTCAGATTGACTTTGTTAAAGAATGTCTGTTTCTGAGTTGCAGATCCCAATTACAGTCACTGTTGACAGGGGAGAGATGAACATGAAAATATTTAAGTTTAGTACAAGCAGCAATGTGCCTTACCAAACGTGTTACTCTTTGAACGGATATGCGCTTAATGATGTAGTGACGCTGTTCATCTTTAATCTGAGGCTCTTATTTGGTTTGGACACAGCGTGTAATCCTGGCGGATTGGAGGACGATGGTATTCTTACAGCTGAGTCCTGGCATTCGCCTTATGAGTGGGTTAAAACCTTCCTTTAAAAAAGCATCACCTGCGATTGTTTGTCGATCGTTATGGCATTTTGTGTCCTGTTACATTGTACTAGTAGTCTTTAATGCTTAGGAACTAATCTCTAGTATGATACGAAGGGATTTGTAACATAACCGTGTAAGTCAGAGGTAAGTGCCATGTTATATAGAAGAAACGGGAGTCATTCTGAATGGTGTAGTGGTCTATGTCTTTGTATAGTCAGTAGGATAGCTACATCATATTTAGAATTTCTGCTGTCAAGACATCACATCGGTTTTGTTTTTTGCTAATGTAGTTATGTCAGATATATATCTTACTGAAGGTAATATTACAGATAGGGATGTGGTCATGGATGTAAATGGGGTGGGAGATGTAACTGTGCGAGATCAAATTTGACAGTATTCTGAAAGTCGAAACGAGGCCCAGGGAGTAAACAGTCTTCTGGCAGTATTACAGGCAGCCTCGGGAGAGTCGGCCACGGCGGAGCTCTCCCACCTGTTGTGCCCGGCGTATGAGAGAGGCGAAGTACCCACAGACCTTAAGAAGAATGTAATGTTATCAATTCCAAAGAAAGCAGTTGCTGGTAGGTGTGAAAATTACTGAACTATCGTTTTAATAACTCGTCGTTGTAAAATACTAGCACAAATTCTTTACAGAAGAATGAAAAAAACTGGTAGACGCTGACCTCAGGGAAGATAAGTTGGGATTACCGAGAAACGTGGGAACACGCGAGGCGCAACTTGACCAAATGGAGGGTCGGTTGGTAGGACACGTTCCGAGACGTCGACAGGTAACCAATTTAGTTTTGAAGTGAAGTGTGGGTGAAAATCGTAGAGGAAGACCAGGTAGTGAATACAGTAAGGAGATTGGGATGGATGTGGGCTGTACTTGGAGATGAAGAGGCCTGCAAGTTATACAGTAGAATGGAGAGCTATTTTTAAAACCAGTCTTCACACTGAGGGGCGCAACAACATCTCTCTGTGTTATAACATCTTATTTTCCAGTTGGTGTATTTCTTCATTGTTTGTAACTGACTGTCAGAGTACCTCTGAAGATAACGTGAAGAATGCATATTTATTTAAAGTAGGGGTAGTTGAAGATCACAGGTTGGCGATGAAGGATAGATTTCGTGGATCCACTGTATTTTAATCTACTCGACTTGCTTAGTGATGGTTCCTGCTTGTTTGTGAAGGGGCTGACCAGCTCGTTAATTCTGCCGCATGTCGGGCCGTGACAACAGTACGCAGTGTCGTCTGTGTACAGGGCTGTTGTTTCGATCCTCGACCTTTAGCGATGTCAGCCGTGTTGTTGGTGTGTAGCAGTGGAGACGTGACTGTCCCACGTGGCGTCTCTGCTTCTGGCTTAATACTTGTCGAATGGTGATCACCAAGCAGCGCTTGTACTTACCTATTTCCAGCAACATTTTTAGTAAACTGTACACTTTGGGGTGGGAAGTTCAAAAGTAACGTTTCAAAGAGCAGCCCAGCATGCCACAACCAATGGAAGGCGCGTTCGCCGTGCACGAGAAAGCGTGCTGGCGTTGCGCTTGCCGTGTTGCGTTCAGCCTGCGTCGCTCTGCTGCTCAGTCCTGGGACCGGGTCGCCTGTGCTGTGGTTGCCGCTGAACCCGGCTTGTCCTTGTGCCGTTATGTTGCTCTATTCCTTGAATATTTTTAGTCTGCCTCGAAAGCTTTCCCTGTCACTGGGAGCACTGTAACCTATGATTTGGTGTTGTTTTTTGGTCTTTCGGGTTGGGAAATCATCTTGCTTCCATTTTAGAGAGACTATTTTCAGTTTCATGGGCGCGATGAAGAAACGTCTGATGTGTTTGAGGCAGGTGTCTTGTGAA
This sequence comes from Schistocerca nitens, assembly GCF_023898315.1. Classification (NCBI taxonomy): domain Eukaryota; kingdom Metazoa; phylum Arthropoda; class Insecta; order Orthoptera; family Acrididae; genus Schistocerca; species Schistocerca nitens. Next base: position 61,724,355 of record NC_064624.1, read on the forward strand.
AGGAGTGATTTATTTTGTTATCTTCCAGTGCCTCCAGTCTCTGAGCTGCTTTCTTTCCATTTCATATTCGTCAGTCTTATAAAGTAGTGGATGTTAAGCGGTTGCACTCGGATTTTCGAGTATTAATTCTTCGTCGGTTTCTTCCAATTTTGGATACCGTGGATGACCGTGAATGTTTTTGTAGCACTTTGAGGAACTTTTTTGAGGTCGTCAGTAATGAATGACATTCTCATCTGCTGTTAAGGATGGCTGTTCGCAAATGGTGTGCTACGACCTGTTGGAACTTTTTTCCAAAAACTACTGCTATTTTGGGACCTAATTCTTGTGATTACCTCGCGCATCATTTGGTGGGTTTCTCTTCTTATTAGGTCATTGAAAACGTTCAAGCCAATCGTAGCATATCCATTTGGTTAGTGCCGTATGGTCTATAGAATTTCCCTACTGTTTAATTTTGTTTCTTATGTACGTCAGGAGTCTTTCTCTTTGTTATGTTATTTTCTTCTTAGGGTAGTTTTAGGTATAGCAGGTTGTATTGCTTCCACTTGTGTTTGGTGATTACATTATGTTATAAGGAGTGGTTTGAATAGTTGATTCGTTAGGTTTTGTGTTAAAACGCATCAATCTGAATTTTTTGACTATCCGATTTCGTGAGTTTATGATCGTTTTAAGTTTTTTCCTAATTTTTGTGGTTCACAGCAGTAGTTCATATAATAAATGGAAGGTATTCGTTAGCTATGCAGTCGCCAAATTCAGTATAGCTTCAGAATCTGGGTAGCTATGTTGTACGTAGTATATGTTGTAAGATACAAGTGCCATAGTGACTGATAAAAGGCGGCGAGTCATTTCTGAGTCTGGCGTGATTCAAATTGGCTACAACAAGTTTAATGTTTTTCTTGTTCAATTTTTCAGAAAATATCGTAGATCTAGCACTGAGTCTCGTGTTCCTTTAGATTGGCGAAATGAGGGTATGTAATTAACGAGATCAGTTGGCAGTTCCTCGGCCGGATACATCGTTATGGTGTTTTATATCAATGAAGCATCTATCTCAGCTTCTACTACGGTCTGGTTTGGGTTAATCAGGTCGGTGACAGATACACTTATCTAGATTGATTTCTCTACCTGCTCATGAGGTATGTGCTGCGACTATAATACCAACTTCTTTTTCTCTTACTATGCCTTTAGGGAGTTTGTTTTTAGAGCAGAAACCCAGTGTGTTGACAATGCAGATAGTGGCAATATCTTTCTTAGGCTTGAATGTGAAGGTTAATTCTTGTTTCCTGGTGTCTCAGGCTAGGTTGGGCATAGGCCTCCTTGTCTATCAATATGGCGATACAGACGTGGATCCGTGTTCGCCAAAGAACGTAGTAGGAGCTTTTTAGAAACTGCTGTTATTATGTCCCTTCTTTCAAATATCATGCTGCGAAGGGCTGTAGTGATGACTCAGAGTATGTTTCCTGTTTGATTGTTTTCGTGACATTCTTGGACGAAGGCCGCGATAGTTTGATCAGTGCGCTTAATGTTTTCAGTATTGTTTGCTGAGATAGGATGTTTTGGTCTTTCGTTGCAACTCTCGTCACTATTAACGTTATCAGTGTTGCAGCTCCTGCATTTTGGTGCTTCTTGTTTCGGGTCTATTTTGCAATTAAAAATTCCATGTGCTCGACCCCGTTCTTCACATTTCAATTTATATCGCAGCTTTTCGTGGCTTATTGGAAAGTGTTGCAATATGGACGTTGCTGTTATTGAGGAGGTAGTGTTTAAATAGTCCAACCTTGTGAGGTACACAGTGCATTCTGAAATGGTGAACAAGTAGCTTGTTAGTTGGTTCTTTGTAACTATAGATGACTGGAAGGAATAGCGGGGAATTTTGATTTAGTTTCCCGGTACCTTTAGATCCCCTTCAGTTTTTTCGTTTGTTGTACCACGGTCAAAATTGGTTATCACAAAGGCGAGCGTGAGTCTGCGTGGGTTCTCTTTTGCTTTGTGTTTGGCGTGCGGTGTGATTTCTATTACTGTTGCTTCAGATCGGTAAGTAACTCAAACTGTTCTCTCGGGTTTCGATATCTGATGGTTGTGTTGTGTTATTGGCAATTTTTTTCGGATTTTTTTGTGAACGACTTGGTGGCCCAGGCAACTGTTTTAGTGCAGGTTACAACGATTTGGTGGTTTCTTTGCCACCTTCTTAGTTTATAGTTTATTGTAGGGTTTGCTAAAGTGCCATAAGTTGTGTTAGATGTGCTTTAATTCCATCTGCATCCAACCAGTTGTAAACCTTGTTCTTCGTGAGATGTATTTGGATGAGTGTAAACTATTTGTAATTGGAGTATCGTGTTTGTAGCGGCTTTGCCTGTTTACTTCGGGTTTTTTGTCTGGGTTTTCGGCGTAGTGTTGCGTTTCTGGAGATCTGGTGGAGATAGAGTTCTCTACTTCAGTCTGGTGCACTGAAAACTGTTGTTGCATATCGGAAACAGGACGATCCATAGTCCCCACGCCCTGCTTGAGAACGCTCGCAGTCAGCGTTGAGATCTGTGCCTTTAGCCTCGGCAGATGCGAGTTGGTCGTCCCTGTCTCAAAGTGTGGCGGTTGTGCAGACTGCTGATCCCAAGTCAGCATCGCTCTGACAATGCTGCATTTGACGACAGTGGCGCGAGTTACGCATGATGCACTTTGCAGGGGACATCGTCTGAGTAACACGTGTGCTGTCGAACAACTACGTACATGTAACAACAGTTCAAGCAGTTTCGGCTGCAAGAATGCTTGCCTCCAGATATATCAGAGGAAAGCCCGTAATAGGTATATCGGTTGCAGAAGGTAATGCTTGATACCCCACGAGTGAGAGGGTTGTGACAGGTGATTCCCTGACCACCCATATCTGCTCGCTGGTTCGCCTTTTTGAAGATCAGAACGTGACAGCAGCGGCTGTAAGCAGCAGCAGGGAGTGGCCAGTGGTGGGGCTTGCAGTCCTCTGCTGCTCCTGATTGGCTGAAAGGCCCACGTGTAGAAGGATTTCGTGGAGAGGCTCGGAGCTCGGGGAATCGAAAGCTGGCCGTCGGCGCCCGTGTGGCCGACGTGGCGGGTCGCGGGCGCTCTGGAGCGGAGTTCGGTGTCGCGACGCACAGTGTCCTCGAGTTTCCAAACGCGTTCTCGTTTGCGCGCATCGATTACCGCTTAAGAACTTTCCTGTCGTTATCTGCGAATGTTGCATAGTAATTAGTGTGGGCGTTTACGGCGAATTGTAGCTCAGGGAAAACTCGGTGATGTTAGCTAAGTGGCAGTGGTGCTCCGACTCAAATGACTGACTTGGCTGGGGATAATTGGATAGCGATAATCTCAGTTTGTTATCCAAATCTGGGAGTAATGTTTTTTGAGTGACCCTCTTCCTGTTGAGTTTGAACTGTGTATTTCGTACAGCCAGTCGAAAGTAATTTCCTGGACTTGGCTGTGAATGTTCCCAGTGCTGCGGTCGGAACTCGGGATCTTGCCTGGGGGTAAGTAGGTAGCACGAGGGCCGTTAACTACTGGCTTTCGAGCGATGAGGATCGATACTTTCCAGCGGGTCGAGGCTCGGCTGGCGACCACTGTGTCGGACTGACTTTACGCGTGTCCCGGTGGTGGAGGACGCTTGTCTGGGTGGGCCGCTAAGCGCCCCCAGTGCGCCCCTTGTCGGCTCTGGCCACCACCACCTAAAGAGGAGGCCGCGGCGCGCTCTTGTGGCGTCACGCAAAGCGGGCCAGGGTTGGCTTGGCGCTGCGCTGACAGAATCGAGGCGCACGGCCTGCAAATCTTCGTCAAACGGTTTTACGGAATGTGTTGAGCTGCCGGCGACCCCCTGCGGCCAGGCGGGCTGCACCCGGCACCTGCCTCCCTCGTGTCGCTGCGGCCTCTGGTTCCACTGCGTCCAGTACGAAAATCGCGGTTAACACTGCGGGTGCCTGATAAATGCAAAATTCACGAAAATCACTCCACGTAGTACTATTTATCACAGGATTTTCAGTTGGGCTGGATACTAAATTCACACAGACACTCCTTTACTTTGCTCACTCAGGTTTTATTTGAACAAATGGGAGATCGTCTATTGATTACGAATCACAACAATTTCGGCGTACTGTCTGCTTCTAGTGAAGCTACTATGGCACATGTTTTCCAGGACTCACAGTACTGGCACAAGTTCATCCTTCCACAGTACTGTTTCTGTAAATACGCCTTTAAGTAATGTTCTTCCTTGCTCAAGAGTGGCACATGGAACATTAACTTTTAACATCTGCCATAGTACCCTCACAAACCTCTAGCGTAACAAATCACCATCTTGTCTCACAAACCCAATAATGCTAATCTCATATAACTCTTTCATTCGACACTTTGCGTTCACTTCAAGCCACATTTCACACAACAAGTCATGTGTTACTTTATTACTATACCTGTTTCAGCCACTCTATGTAATCGAACCACTAATAAACTCAAGAAATCCATTTACACTTTCATGCACACACCACTTCAGTCATTGGCCCCTCTCTTTTGATTTTATAAGTATCTGAATGTCTCTTGTCATGGTACTTGAATTACAAATTATGTAAAAGTACATCTTTCACACACATATGGAAAATTTCTTTGTTTCAGACATAATATGGTATATACTAATATCATACATTATACATTAATAAAACCGACAAACTGCAAAGACAGATCCTCGAAGGAAAACGGAGAAAAAACGTCCTACGAACATGTGACCAGAAATGCACCATCGCCACGGTAGATGACACTGACGAACGGGAATTCCTCCGACAACGTGCTGCGTTTTCCTTGTACACAACAGGCCGTGTGATTGACGCAGCCTATTGTATACCCGAAGCATTTCCCAACAATTTTAGTGAGTAGCCTCAGTCATTAGAATAGGTAGACAGAGGCTACCGCTCACAAATATGCACACAGTTATAAATGAAGGAGACGTTGGGAAGGATAAGTACTCGCTGTACGATATCAGATTTAATGACATTTAATATTATTTATTTCTGGGTTTAATGCAGTGTAGTGTGGAGACAGTTATTTGCGAAAAATACTGAAGGAGGCTACAGCGAGGATTCTGAAAAGGGAGACTGTTCATTGTTTCTCCTGGCCAGATTCCTCTCGGCTGCTGAACACAGCTCTAGACCTGCAGGGATGTTAGTTGGGTTCCACCAAAGAAGTATCCTGTTCTTCAGTACGGGGAGCGTCGTTCCATTGCAAACGAAACAGACGAAGAGCACTGGTCCTTGCATCATCGTAGCTAGATGCATATAGTACACAAACTGCGCTATTCCCTGAGCCTGGTGGAACCCAATTCTAATTAGAATACCTATTCCGCTTAAAATAATGGCTTTAACTGACATAAAAAGGCATTGCTTTTTTGAGGCAAATTTCTTGTTATCAACAATTTTGAGTTGCCGCATGGAGCACCGAGTACGTAGGTACATGTATCCAAGCAGTCCTAGACAAACAAAATTGAATGCCACAGACAATGAAATCCCTGCAAGGACTACTATGCGACTGTGGATCAGGTAATATTTCCTCGTCTTTTCCAAAGCAACAGCTGCCACACATACTATACTCCACGGTATAAACACACACAGCACCTCACGACGGAATAACTGGCTTACTTCAGCAGGTAGTAGCTGGTCAGGAAGCCTGAGATGGCGAACACAAGCATACATGTGGTAGCAGAATGAGTTCAGCCAGATACAGCTGAGAAGTGTGAGGGCGCTGTCTATCAGCACTGCTGTAGGTAAGTCAGGGACGCCTGCCATACGATACACGACCTCAGAACACAGGATCTGGGTTATGCACGTGACCTGATAGGACAAGAATATCTTTCCAGGCAAGTTACGTAACTGGGGAAGGTACATGTATACTCCGGCAGTCGAAAAACGGAAAATAATATTTACCAATATAAATGAGATTTCTAAAGGCTTCAAGCTGTCGATTTTGAAATCCTTGTATTTCAAGGTGGCGTTATTTAAACTGTTTTTGTAGTTCAGTGTTTCTTCTGTTAGCTTTTGATAGAGCATTTTGTTAGTACTACGGAATAATCCAAATCCGAAACTAGCGAACGTACAATTATGGGAAGTCCGAATAGCGGAAAAGTCGCGACACTTTAGCAACAGAATAGCTCTGGAAACTGAGCAGATGGCGTCTGTAGCGTTCGACTGCAGACATGATTGATCGTCAGGACTATCGAAATAGCAGCGAGCATCGTGCACGCACTGTATCATACTAAACGGGACGTCCTGACAAATGCCGTACGAGTTGACCGCCATCCAGGCCAGCAGACAGAGGTTGACGTTTATCCTCTGCGTGTAGGCCAGGTAGCTGGTGACGGGTGTGTGGGGCGACCTCTGCACCACGTCGTCCCACAGCTGCTCGCGGCACTGCTCGCGCTGCTTCACGGCCTCCAGTGGCAGGTCTTCCAGCGGACACGTGGGGTGGTCCAGGGCGTTCACCAACAGCTGCACGCAGTCAGTGTTCACGGAGAGCGTATCGTGGCTTCTGTCCTCCAGCTGCCACTCCTCGTCTGCAAGAAAACGACAGCAAGTAGGTGGTGGCCGTACACTGCAGGCAGCTGAATCCAAAGTCTTCTCTGGATGACGAGCCTGGGCGTTGTTTACCCACATTGTCCAGGTTCAGTTACCCAGAGCTATGTAAGGCGGCATGTCAACACAAAGTAAGAGTATTAACCAAGACAGATATCATGTTACTATGCACGTCTATTTCATCTACAGGGTGTCCAAGAAGTCCCTGCATCGCTCTTAACATAGTAAAAATGAGGAAGTAAATAGGTTTTCTTGATATTCCTGCATTGGAGATGGCAAAAAACAATGTTATCAGAATTATATTTTTGTTTCAGCACTCCAGTCTTTGAGTTCCGAATCCATCTTGTAAAGGAGAGTTTAGTGGCCGACTTCTGGGTGCATGAACATCCGCAGATAGGAAAAACTATGTAACGCATGATGAGACCATTTGCCTCAGTCCCCCTCGTAAAGTAGCCACGCCTGACTGAGATAAATGTCCTGTATTTTCAGGCTGTCTCAGACCACATATTGGAAGCAATAAAAAGTGACAGGAACGTGTGTCACCCACTCTTAATCAGATGAGCAGTCTCCAATGAAAACCATTTGCAAAAGAGCTGTTCGACTTCAAGCATCTTGTTCAACAATGCACGACCATATTGAAAAAATATGAATACGAAAGGATTTAGGCCCATGTTTGTTACTGAATTATCTGACAGTGGTGTGGAGCAACGATTTGTAACCTACCGTACTTTGTTGTGGCGACTTCTGCCATGTCTCGCTCAAGAGTGTTGTTTACGTATAAATGTGCCATATACCACTATTTGATCAGGAAAAAATTGTTTTCTTGTCTAAGGAAAGTACCCATATTACCAAGAGTTGGAAAGGAACCTACCTCACCTTATGTGGGATATTGTGTATCAGAATAGCTGTTAGGACCACATTATTTTGAAGCTTTCATGAATGGGAACTTCCATTTCTCTGTACAATAGAAGTTTTCAGTATCTCAGCTCCATGACAAGGCAATCACGGATCTTGTGTGGTTGTAGAAGCAAGGAGCTTGAGTCTCGTTTTGTTGTTCAGATGTGTGGGTTTCTTAATGAACAACTTATTCTCGGATTCTATTTGGTTCTGCAGCATTTAAAGCCACATTAAAATGGTTACCACGAAATCCCAACATTACCACCTCAACAACCTTTTGAAATCGTCGTGACAAACTTTTGATCTTAGCACGCAACTAACTGAATATGAAGAATAATAAAGCCTCATGTGGCTCAACGTTGAAAGATTAATGGAAAGTTGACACAAGTGTTGAGGAAGTCTTTCTAAGCAGAATTACTAGAACGATCCGCAATGAAGCAAGGGGGACAGCGAGACACATAGATATCTGAGGAAGGTGTGATCGTCCATACACTGATCCGTTGGATACGTATTTTTTTTTTATATCTAACTACGTCCATATAGAATATACTCTTTTCACATAACTTCATAGGCGTCCTGTACAAAGAAATAGGATGCAGGCTGAATTCTCGACTTTGTGATATTTCACTTTCCTCTGTGAACTTAGTGATCCCATCACGCAGTGTAAAAAAAAGTGATGGAGCATATTTGTCACCAGTTTCTTTCGTTAGCACGAGATTGTCGAGAAAAATCAGGACAAAATACAGTGACTGACGATTTTGGGAGTTCCTTTACCACAATGAACGATTTACTGTTAATATTCTGTTTGCATACATTCAAAACCACGCAGAAAAATGTAATTACTTTGTCTCACTCGTACCTTGTGTAATGATAATAATGCAACAATAAATGCAATTGGGACATATATGCCTCAGCTGCTGAGTGGATGAATGTGGGATTTCAACTCCAGAGATTTGGGATTCAGGCATTGCTCCCGAGATTCCTTCTGTCACTTATCTCTTCTTTCACCTCTGACATTGATTTATGGAAATCGAAAATGTTGGAACTGTAGAATTGTTCGGAGACCCAATAATTAACTTTGTTCCACAATTATTAACTGGGTAAGTTAGTTCAAAAGTAGGAAGACGGCGAGTGATACCAACCTGCAGTAGGACAATGGTTCGCGAAGCACTGTGGTGACCAAACCAGGCTTCAGCTTGATGACGGCTTTACCTACTGCACTCTGAGAAGTCCTGATGGTCGTTTTCCTCGAGCACTATTCCTGTTCAGAGTACAAATCAAAGGAGAATGATACTGATATGCTACACATCATCCAATGTATATAGTTCATTGGCGTGTTGAGCGCAAGTGTATACCCAGTAAGACGAATAAGTTCTGAAAGATTCTTATACACAGGCACATTCTGTGAAAGGCCGAATGTTCGACTTTGTCGTAAACACTCCATTTTCTTTGTTATTAATTCCACTCCCACCACATTATCCTGTGGTGCACAAGCTTTGGACACTTTGCTGCTCTTCAGCCTATCGAAGTTAGGCCAGTATAGCTTTTATGGGAGAATGAATAAAATGATAGGTTTCAAAAAATAAAAGCCATAGCGTCTCTACATAAACACATGTACATTGAAGCTGATGATGGTGCTATGGTGAAGATAAGGCTCGTGCTTCTGGCAAGTCACTGGCAGTCTGTTCCCAATGACCACTACGAGAGTAATACAGTATGATGCAGGTGCCGGCCAGGAAGGGTGTAGGTATTCAAGGTGTTGGAGTGGGTTGGGAAGTATGATTGACAAGTTGATGTGGGTAGAGGGAGGTGTGAGGGAGGGATTACAGTGGTCAGGAGGCTGGAAGCGGGATCATCTACACATTGAAGAGGCGTAGACTATAGGATTATAGCTGGTTGGAGGAGTAAGTGTCTACATACTATTCTGGAACAGGAAGAACCAGCCAGCTAAAGTTCCGCTCGAATAGGATACATAAGGGTGGCAAGTGGAGGGCGCACCAGAAGCCTAGGTATCCAGAGGATAGGCGAGAAAAATTGCTTTTGTTCCCCACGTTTATGGAACGTTTACAATTTGTGACAAAGTCTGAGGAACTTCAGAAGAGAGGGCAAATATGATACAGAGTGCAAGGTGTTCTAAGACTGTAAGGAATGGTAAATTTTTGAGAGAGCTGAGATCCAAGCTATATTGGCGGAAGTAACACTGGGGAAATTAAGGTTTTTGGAAAGACGAAGGAAGAAATAAGATCAGGGGTTAACGTCCTGTTGGTGAAACAGCTATTAGAGCATAACCCAGAATTGGGAAGAATGGGGAAGCAGGACAGCTGCGTCCATCCATAGGAACCGTCGTGTCATTCACCTTAAGCTGTGTAGGGACATCGCAGAGAAACTAAATATGGTCGAAAATCAAGTTTGGAGCCAACAGCTTACCATAGCATCGCCTCGTTCGGTGGGTTTTACCCAAGCACAGAGGATGGCTGAATGATGGAATCCCCACATTGTCGAGTTTCCTGTCTTCTAAATTTGAGTTTGTTGTAGGCTGGGCATGCGTGATTATTCCAAGATATGAGAAAGTGAGAGTCCTCTGCCCATGTCATCAGAGAGGAATGGAGCAGCAGATCCACCTCCTTACTTCAAGTGCTTATCTTCCTCCACGTAATTGGGCACTGTCCTTGCATTGTGAGAGAACTGTGACTCGGAGTTATCTGTTGAGTGTACGTGACTGTAATGGATGCGTTAAGAGCTTAACATCCACATCTGACACACATGTTGTTGTGTCATGCTTTTAATAAATTTACAAGTAGATAAATGAAACAGTCGATGATCAGAACGCCTTATTGTTTGGAAAGCAATACACTTATCTTTAGCTCCTCGTGGCTGTGGCTGTGTGAGCATGTGTGATATTAATTCGGGTCCAAATACACAGGAGCTGCTGAAAACAGCCGGCCGAAGTGGCCGTGCGGTTAAAGGCGCTGCAGTCTGGAACCGCAAGACCGCTACGGTCGCAGGTTCGAATCCTGCCTCGGGCATGGATGTTTGTGATGTCCTTAGGTTAGTTAGGTTTAACTAGTTCTAAGTTCTAGGGGACTAATGACCTCAGCAGTTGAGTCCCATAGTGCTCAGAGCCATTTGAACCATTTTTTTTGCTGAAAACACTGAGCGGCATTACAGTGCAAGTGTGCACATGATGAGCACTGAACGTTTACTACAGCTGTGCCAAATATGTGTCTGTTGTTGGCCCTCGACTCTCTGTACGTGCATGCTTGGCCTAGGCTTCACTGAGTGACGTTACGCCGACACTGCACTCTGAAGGCAGAAATTCGTCGCCTCTCTGCAGTCGTCATGGAACTGTTGATACCCTCGTAGACAGAACAGAACTCAGGCTGGAATCTGGCAGAACTAGTACCAGGCACTGGCAGAGCTGGAAATACTTGTCGTGTGTGGCGCCTCGCAGCTACAGGAAGAGTGGCTTACTACTTCTTTCTCATAGGCGGTGGCGATGCTGCTTAGGTGTACAGCATCTCTGCGGTGGTCGATTGACGATTTGCTGCAGGCGATTATCGTCGACACCACATGTGTCACCTTCAACAGTGTCACAGGCGTCATCAGTGTATCATGATACACTGAGGAGAGGTAATGTAATGTAGAACACTGACACGAGGTCTGGTGATGGGAAACTTTATGCTTCAATTCCCCCTCCCATTACTGGGGAAATACCAGCAATGCAAATTTCTTCCATCACCTGGATTCGAACCAGCTTACCTTTGAAGAGAGTACCACCACACAGTCATGTTTATGTGTGCCATTGTGGAAGTTAGGGAGAGAGAAATGATTGGTGGTATTTATTGTAATAATTCCTTGGGTTTTCAACATGAGTGATTTTGACGTAGCAGAGGCTACACCGAGAGGTGAAGTTATCGAGGCAGTTGGAGATATGCTGTTGAGTAAGATTTACAGTGACAAAAGAAGCATGGTGTGCAGACAAGGAGCTATACAGGAAACATAATTCATTGGGACACCTGGCACTTGCCAGTTTCCTCCCAGAGATCCGAATGTGCGACTAGTGCGGAGTATTTCGCCAATGGAGGAGTCATCATACCACTTTTCAATTATAGGCCACATGTCCTGTGGACAGACACCAGTGGTTCCCATTACCTTCTGCGTTCTCATGCCTTTGAGCACTGCTGACTCTTCAGGGTTTTAGGAGCAGGGGAAAAAAGTGCCTTGAAGCTCTATTCGCCCTCACAATCATATTCTGCACATCAAGATGCTTCATTCGAGCCCAAACTCGATAAGATAAAGTCAGTATTGTATGAATTCATGTAAGCGATATACAAATAACTAATAAATCGCAAGTTCACACCGTGGTTGAAATACTCGAGGCTGGCGTACACACATACATTCCAGACACGACGGTCACAGGAGCTTTTAGCTCGAGAGAGGCAACTGCACCCCAGGAGGCCGGTCCCAAGCTATCTACGTCGGCCAGTGACCGCCTGTAGAGCCGACAGCGTTAGCCCGAGTGAAAGGATGATCCTGTGTTCGGCTTAAAAGCAAATTACGCTACATTGTGTGGGAGCGGCCAGCCTACGCATTCTTTACACATAGCACGCAGTTTCAGAGATTTTCACAGTGAGACAGCAAACGCCAAACACCGATACTACAGATTTCCGTTTTAGAAGAGCAATGCTGATTGGCAGACGATATTTCTGATGCCTTGAGCTGAAGGAGTAATGGAAGAGATCGAAAGATATACCCCTTCACGTCTGGCGTGCAGAGGGGCCGTTCTGTTGTCGCTCTTGGAGCGAGAACACGTAACGAGAGCGTGCGCGCTCGTACATGTATTCAAAGAGCGAGGAACAAGTCTCTCCTCAGTACTTCACTGGGAGAGCACCTCTGTCGCACGCCAATAGACTAGGGGCGAACAGGAGTCCTTGACTTCATCAAGGCGTAGGGAGAGTTTGATTGGCGAAGGTCAATCCAGATAGAACGAGAGTTATCTTATTTGTCAGCAGCGAGCGGCGCAGACAGCAGTCATGACAGCTACAGCTCTTCGACCCCCACATTTCCTCCACAACAGTACCCTTCACTGCATATCACACGTGACAGCCTCGACTGTACCTAGCAACATTCTAACCGATAATTATTAAAGTTCATTAGGTGCGGCTCTCAGCCATTCTGCCAAGTCAATAACAATCGTAAACTTTGTATAGAAATTTCATTAGCGAATCCTATCCTTAAAAGGTAAGTTCACATTCTGAAAAAAACCCGCAAATAACGTGTTCAATTCATAACTAAAAGTGCTATTGTGATTTCTCAGAATTTTTGCAAAATAAATAATAATTTTCGTTACTTTCATGTTTTTCTTACACTAACTTACACTACTCCAGTACCCAAGTGGTGGTGGTTAGTGTTTAACGTCCCGTCGACAACGAGGCCATTAGAGACGGAGCGCAAGCTCGGATTAGGGGAGGATTGGGAAGGAAATCGGCCGTGCCCTTTCAAAGGAACCATCCCGGCATTTGCCTGAAACGATTTAGGGAAATCACGGAAAACCTAAATCACGATGGCCGGAGACGGGATTGAACCGTCGTCCTCCCGAATGAGTACCCAAGTATCCCACTAGTTACGTAAGACATTTTGTGAATTTTTGTGTCATTTCCTTACAGTGGACGACTCCAGAAGGTATTTATTGCTGAAAGTTTTTCAGGCATTTCTCTTTAGAACGTTAAGACTGTCCATCTGACTTCTGTAGTAGTGTGGGGGTGGAAATTGCATCTTGCAGGGGCCAAAGGGTAAAGGGTACATATCAGATTAATCTGTTGCGCAGAATGACAGAATAGCACCACCCCACACGCTCACAAAATGTGTGGCTTTATAGTCTTGTGTTGTAAATGCCATATTTAATTCGTTTTGTGGCGTTATAGACAGGTATTTTAAACTGGGACCAAGAGATATGGTGGTCGTATTTGTGTGACATTGTATGTACCGAATTGTCGAGCAGTCATTAGATACAGTCAGTATATCTTTAAGATATGAAGCACTGAGTCTGGCTTGTTGAGGTTGTTTGGTAACGTGTGGTTGTTAGGGATGAGAGGAGAATGAATCCTTTTTCAATAGATTGTTCAGTTTGTGGAAAATGTGGCAGTGTTTTTGTTCATGTGTATCACCAATCCCAGGGTTTCTGATCTGCAGAATGAGGTGCTGGTATCAGGATATCTCACAAGCACCCATTGGCAGTACCATCTGATTGTATGTTGTAGCAATTATCTGTGCTTTGTAGAGTGTAGAGTGACTGGGACTGTGTTACGAGACTGTAACAATTTTCATTAAAGTATAGTTGTAGCATTGAGATAACATGTGAATGATGAAGATCTCGTTGGAGCTGAGGGAACAGACATATGGATGGAATGCTATGCTGCTGCTTTGTCTTGATGTTTTATGTGGCGAAACAAGGTTAGGTATAGGTTTTAAGTTGATGTTTTGGTGTGGCTGAAGATAAAGTTGGATTGCTTTTTGGAATAGGTGACTTGGATGTTAAAATGGAAGGTGACTGTGGCTGTTATCGTCATCTGTTGGACGATATGTGGACGTTGAAAGAGAGTGAATGTTGTGGGAAACAGTGGTTCTAAACTGGATGTCTTTCATGTTAGGGATGCGATACAAGAAACTGTTGGGATGATGACGGTGAGCTTGACTGACGGTGTAGAAAACTGTGGATCTGAGCTCAATATCTTTGATGGTGAGGATGCAATGCATGTAGTTGTTGGGATGCGGAATGTAAGTTTAGTGTCGTGAATAATGCGTTTACTTTATATTTATCAGATCATTCGAGTTGAGGCTGTGCAGATGATGCAGTTGTGCTAGGATTGTACATTTGGCATAGTTAACATGGGTGGTTTTAGGAACTTCCAGTATGCTGCAGTAGTTTGGGTCAGCAACTTCTGGTAATCAGTGAACGAAAAACCATTCCAAGTTTTTGTTCATTCGATGAGCTATCTGTATGCGCTGTAAATATTCATTGCACGTTATTGACATCTTCGGAAATGCCATTTTCGACTATGTTATGGTGATTTGAAAATGGGTCTCGGTCCGAAACAAGTCATCGAATGAATAAAAAATAAAAATTTGCAACTTGCACTGGTCTTGTTTGTAATTGGGATAGGCCAGGTGGTTCTGCGATACTGGGTCAGATAGTCGTCACACAGGAAGTATTTTTGACATCTGTAGTCTTGGATTTGCGATTTAGGTGATTTTACACAATGGCAGCGACAGCAAATCAGGACTCAGTTCCTGATACGTTGGTCTGTTGTGGGCAAGCATCTAGTTCTGCTGGACAGTGATGCGTAAAACAGCCGAAAGTAAAGGACCACGGTTTTAATAGTAGCGAGGGCAACTCTTTCAGACAGGGCTGTTGTAGCAGCCTGCTGGATGTCACAAGCCATCTCCAACATCGCCACGTGCTCAGAAGAGATTCGCACCCGTTTCTTCTTTCCCCCCCCCCCCCCTCCCTATCTCGACGGAACTGCCACGATCTCTCTGGATTATCATGACAACTTTCCCCTGAAGACATCTTCAATGTCGGGCTTAAAGTTAGCTTCTAGACAAACGGCTAGTTGTCCACAACTCTGTAAGCTCTTGTCGCTGCTCAATATTTAATATCTTGTCTCTACTCGCGAGGAATAGAAACATCAACTTCAGCTCACACGTTTGTTCTCGGTGTCCATTACAGTTTCAGTCATACTTATAGACTTGCTGCCGAGTGCAGCTGAGTCTAGAAACAGATGGGGTAAGAGTCTGCTTGTTTGGTAACTTGCTAACAATGCGTATTTTCGTTTATGTGCCACTATTATTCTTATGAGTGTCTGCAGTAAATTATCGGCTGCAGCCGAAATTTTGTAAAGGCCGTTCTTCGCAGTATTACAGTCCCTGGTTCTAATATACGCATATTCTTATGACAACTTACTTCTTTATCTGTTGTAACCCTTTTCGACCACCTTAGTTTCTTAATTAGTCGGTTTACTACCAATAAAAGCCCTGCAAGTTCGATTGCCTGAAGCGGTCAAGAGTGTCAACGGCAGGCATAAATAATTTTTCCGCAGAGGGAGCACAAGCTCAATGTCCCCCCTTACTCTCATTTAAGTGGAGTTACCCCCTACCGAACAAGAAGCTATCAGACAGTTACAAAGAAAGAAATGAACGATTACAGCTCGTTTCATGTCTGGTGCACGATAGATAGATGACCGAGTAAGAGATAAAGTCCAGCAACGAGAATAAAATAATAAATTTAAAAAAATATAGTGATTCGAACAAATATAGTTGTTTAGCAGACAGGTGCGATAGCTGTGTTTCCTCAGTCCTACTACAGTTCATAGTATTAACACTTCTAAGGATAATATTAATAGTGTACCTCATACAATTAACTGTTCAGTTACAAATCAAAATATTGTTCGTCAAAGAAAATTAGTAAATACGGACAGTATCGTGCTAGGATCACACATGAGAAATTTAGATCACTACACCAGTTACAGTATTGACAGAAAATTAGCTTGTCTGTAGCCGTTATGTTGCAGAAACCATTCGCCATTTTTAAAAAGCCTTAGACTAGGTCTGAAAAAACTAAATGTACAGAATTTTAGAGTGTTTATAGAAGATAAAAAGGAACACTTTTTTATATGAGGCACGTGTCGCGCACGTATGAAGGTCTTATCTGCACTGGCGTTCAGAGACGGTGTTCAAAGTGCTGTGGGATGGGCACTGTTTTAGAGGTGTTGCGTGCCTCCTACGGGAGGGAGACGAGTTGTTCAGTGTACCAGACACTGGCAGACACCCCAGGTGAGGTGGTTGCCTGTTAGGCTGAGGCTGCAAACATTATTTGTGAGACACCCACTTGTTTCGATTGTGTTAGCGCCCAGCTGGCAATTCAGTAACGTCTCTAAAACATCACACAGCCTCTGTACATCGCTGGCGTCGAAACCTTCATGGGCCACGAGCAGGTGGAGGGTACACCTGTGACATTTGTGTCACATAAAATTTGTTCTTTTTAATCTTCTGTAAACAATTCAAAATTTTGTGTACGTAGTATTTTTTTAGTCCCTGCATAATGAAGAAGTCAATAATACATCGAAATGAAGTAGTTAGCTTGTCATAGATCCAGACGGAGAGTTGCCGAGGAATCTAAAAACTGAATTTGGAAAGAGCACCAGAGATCATGCGTGGCGTGCAAAATCACGCAAAAGCTAAAACTACATATTCAGAAGGGTATTTGAATCTCATTCCTCGAACAACTGAACAGATGTCAGCGCATAACCGTGAAGTGGCCGGGTCCCAGTATTAAACTTACCTACAATCTTGAAATCATCTTCGTAGTATGAATAGATGTAGTCAGCTGCATTGTACCAGGAGACACGAAGGAAGGCGTACAGATCGTCAGCGTGACTGAACATTTGCGACGCCTCTGGCTGCCGCTCCTTGCACAGCGCACTGAAGTCGTCGTCAGAGGAGAGGCTCCACGGCTGATAGCGCAGCAGGCGTTCACTCAACAGCGGCCGCCTGTAGCACACAAGTTGCGAGGTTAAAAGTTAAAAACCTAGCATGTATAGTTTATGCAAGAACGTACAAGTATTCAGAACGGATTTCCACTCAGCAGTGGATTGGAAACTTCCTGGCAGATGAGTACTGTGTGCCACACTGGGACACAAACCTGGAACTTTTTCATTCTTTAAAGGATGCATAGTAACACAGCAAACAATCGCAAATCCATTGGTCTTTTTAGCATTTTAGCGCATCGAGATTTCATCTTTAGATTTCAGAGCACTTGAGTGAGACACCGATTATAACTATTTCTTGCAGATCATCCACTCCGTTCTGTGCTGCTTTATCGTTTTAACTGGTTTCAGACACATCAAACAGCAGAACTGCAGCGCTTCCCGCAGATACCTCTTTTCTTTAAAGAAGAATTTCGTATGCATTGCAAGAGAGTGAACATGTGATATTTATGTTAAGGATATGAATGACTTGTTCAAATTTGTTATAGATGATTTTAGACGCTGACATGTAGACATGTCTGCCATGAGCTGACGCAAAATCTTCCGCATTACCACTTAAAATGGCTCAAAAGGCCGAAACTGCAATTGTAAAACAATTTTTATAGTCAATGGCGAATATGACGCCCTTAAGAAGATAGACATCGAGCTGGGCAGGCAGGAACCGAGAGCCGCCGTCACAGCCTTACTTCCGCCAGTAGCTCAGCCGCTGCCCTCCAGCCGTCACAGAAGCTCCCCTGCACGGCTGGCGGGACCAGCGCTCCCGGAAGGATGGGCACTGCAGTGACCGGAGGCCTCGGGAGTTGCTTCCTGGACGAATCTGCGGTGGAGAGTGCAGTCACTTGAAACGTCGGGGATCCGTCACACGGCTCTGACCTGCCAGGGAGTTTCCTATGTGCATTAGGTGATGTGACATCTGCGATAATTTTCCGTAAAGACTGTAAGACAGCTGAAAGCAGAACTCTCACAGGAAGATGAGTTCAATGGACAAACGTGAGTGTACCGTCAAGCAGGTCCACTTATTCAGTCCCTTTCAGCTAATCCAACGGCTAAGGACAGCGCGATACGATGACAAGCTATTTCAAATCCGTCTTTGCAAATACCAAACTTCTGTTTTTATTTCACAATACGTGTTTTGCTTTACTCATTATACCCTTATCAGTTGTGGCATTTTTATAGTGTTTCCGCTTACGTCCGGCAGTGCGCATCCCAGCATCTCACACTTGTATGCTTGACGTGCAGAAGTACATGTCTGCTGACGTAAAACTTGACAAAATGACGCTTCACTATTGCATACAAATGTTTGTTTACTTGGCTCTGAAGCATTCGCCCGGTCTCGTTTCGTGATTGGTTGGTGCGGGTCTCTAGTTTGGCAGTGAAAATTATCATACAGAAATTGTTGGCCGTAAAACTCTGTCCCAAGGTCAGTGTTCGGTACATCGATTCGATGCATCTGTGTCAGGTACATGTTATGATGAGAATGGAGCCCTCAGAATCGGGTAAGAGACAATTTCTTCCTGATTAATCTACGACCGCATTCCCTATAGCCCATCAACGATGGAAAGTTTCCATACTGCCAGATACAATGCAGAACAATCAGAACTCCCGGTACTCCTTGTAGTATGGTCCTTGGTTACCACTGTTTACTTGACAACGACGTTGCCAATTAAAGCATGAAGCTGCATCATAATGAGTTCCGTGTGATGTCTGGGTCCCCAGTTTGACCGGAAAGCAGTCCCTCCCATAAGACATGTGGTGCCATGGTGCTAAGGCTCGCAAATCATTTCCACGTGACGTACAGCAGCACGCTGTTCTGCTTGGAGGTACACTAGCAGACCTACTCCACTGACAAGCTGGGACTCAGAACCCGTGCCGTGAAGAAAATCATCATTTCTACGCCCCAGATGGAGGATGTACGTGCATACTGACAATGATCTGAATAAACATTATACGGAGATTTGGTTGGGGAAGAATTTCGGGAAAGGGCTGCTTTTAACATAATGGAGCCGTTCATTCCATAAGCAACGAAAGAACGGATTTAAATGCAGCAAGGAAGTGAACAAACAATATCCACTGAAACAAGCTCTAAAGAAAATCTTGAAAGTTCTGGACAGTTGCGAATGTACTACACAGCTATAATGATACAACACTGACTGCCATATTCAGTTTAGGAGCAAGTGCGTTGCAACACATAGTGGCAAATCAACAGAGGACGCAATAAATACTCGCCACATGGAGCTGGAGTGTCGACAAGCGGGGCAGACCGCTGCCACGGAAGGCAATCGTCATCAATTAGGGTACAGAGGCAGGGTCAGTGTGCTATAGGCGGCTTTGGCCTGTAGTGCTGGAGCCATTACTGAAGGTATCATGCGAGTCCAGTAATGAAGTGGATTGGCGGAATTTAGAAATGGCCGACTGTAAATGGCGATACGTGAACTACAGAAGAGACACGAAATGGTGCGCTGCCTGGACTAGGAGGGCGGTACCTAAGCTGCACCACTGCTGCTGGAGCTCTGTGACCACGCCCTCCCCTCTTGCATCACCGGTTTTCGACTTTGTACAGGCATCCAACAGAAGATAAACACGCTGGGTCGTATGAATAAACAAGACGACGTTCTCTGGAGAAGATTCTCCGAGCAAAAGAACATTCTCTGAGAAAGCTCTTACGAGCAAAACATTCGAAGCCATAATCTGTGACGAGAGGGTTCCTTTTTTCTCACTACCTTTGCTCCCTGCTGAGTTCTCGGTGTGTGTGGTCTGCCGTGTCCGGCTCAGAAAGCACGCGCAGTGTCACGTTTCATTCAGCTCGCTCAAACGGGCGACATGTCTGGAACCGGCACCAGTGTGTTCAGGCAGAGTTGCACTACGTTTCATTTTGTTTATTTTATGTGCGGCAACAAATTATTAAGACAATTACGCACAGCTTCTGAAAATGCATTTTCTTGAGATGTTACCGAATTTACAACATGCGGAAAACTTTTCAGTTATAGAAGTTAGGCGAACATTATGCGAACGATATCTTAAGATTACATGACTTTTTATCTACTCCAAGCCGGAACTCTGTCACAGTTCTCTAACACGAGATAATTTTGGTTAAATACGGCGCACAACTGTCTACTCGCGTGGCAAGCACGTAAGCGCCCCACCATGCGTTCGTTACGAGTAACAGGTCGCTAGGTTTGCAATAAACCAGTTATTAATTTTTCTGGTAACCCTACTTATTTCTAACATCACACTATATAAGACTTATGCTGTGAGAAGACATGATGGTGAACGTCTGGAAAAGTCAGCGACACGGTTGTTTGGTGTAGCCCTACAGCTAAATGTTCTCGCACGTCAGTCTGAAAACTTGGGTCTACTAAATAGCAATAAAATTGTTTCAATTTTCACTTCTTTTGAGAGGTAGTCCGCAGATGATGTTCTTATTGTAAAAGCGATGTAAACTTCTACACCTCCTCAATTCAGCACTTCGTTGGGCTATATATTTCTTTTTTTGCCTCCCAAGCAATATGAATTCTGCCATCATTGTCAAAATGTAGGTAAAACTTAACAGAACTTACTCAGCCCGAAGAATGCTACAGATCTCGCTTCAATATTTTCCGGTTGTGAGAAGCTCCTCTAGTTTTGTTCACACGAAATCGGAGAACGTTCTTTGTTTTGAGCAACATCCGTCACCCTTTTACTCGCGATGAGCACATTGTCGGATGGAGTATATTCTCTGACTCGCTTTACTCAAGTGAACCTCAAAATGTCCTCCCAAAATTTCCAGTACGAAGTATATCCTCCGTTTTACTAATACGTCCCACCATACTTCGCCAGCACCTCAGCTCTCACCTGGACTCTCCCAGTGGTTCTTCGCCGATCATCTCCCACCCTTCGCCGTCGTCTTCATTGCTTCACCACTCACAGAGAGCCGTAGTCTGGCAGCTCCTTCGCCACTGCCTCCGTCAAATGCTCCACCACCGTCGCCGCCACCTGCGCCACCGTCGACTCCCTCTCCAGCAGCGTCGCTGCCTCTGTCGCCAACACCGTCGCCAGCGCCAAACCGCGGCCCGCCCCATCACCCCCACCACTGCCGGAGCCAGAAGTTCCAACCACATCCACCACCACTGCAGCTTCGTCACCGCCGTCATAAACTCCTGTCAATGTCCTTATCTTCACGCAACTGTGACCACCTATTACACCACAACCCTCATGCATGCAGTCATAAGACCAAACAAATGAAACAGAATAGATAAAACTTCACGATTCCAAATGAAACCAAGCCAAAAATGATTTCACTAAATTTACGAACATGAAACCAATAATTCCTCTCAACTATCGTCCTTTGTATCTACATCTACATACATAATCTGCAAGCCACGGTGCGATGCGTGGCGGAGGCTACCCTGTTCCACAACTAGTCGTTTCCTTTCCTGTTCCGCTCGCTGACAGAGCGAGGGACAGACGCCTGTCTATATGCCTCCTTAGGAGCCGTAATTCCTCGTATCTCGTCTTCGTGGTCCCTACCAGAAATTTATGCTGGCGTCATTAGGATCGTTCTGCAGCCAGGTTCTCTACACTTTCTCGGTTGTTTTCTTCGAAATGAGTGTCTTCTTCCCTCCAACAATTCCCTGCTGAGCTGCCGAAGAATATACGTAACACTTGCATGCTGATCGAAACTCCAGTAAGAAATATACCTGCTCCCCCTGAATTGTTTCGGTGTCTTCTTTCTATCCGACCTGGTGCAGATCCCAAACACTCGAGCAATGCTGAACAAGAAGTCGCTCTGGCGTCCTATACGGGGTCTCCCTTACACACGAATCACACTTTCACAAAACTCTCCCAATAAACCCAAGTCGACCGTTCGCCTTCCCTGCCAGAATCCTCACACGTTTATTCCATTTCATCTCGCTTCGCAACATTACGCCCAGATATTTAAACGAACTGTGGTAAGCAGGACACTTGGAATGCCGTATCCGGATATTATGGGTTCGTTTTTGCTACTCATCCGCTTTCTTCTACAGCAAGAGCCACCTGCCATTCATCACACCAACTAGAAATTTTGTCGACGTCGTCTTGTGTCAACCTGCAGTAACTCAACTCATTCCATATGCTCGTTCTTCCGTTAGCACCCCGCAATGGGACACCGTGTCAAAAGCTTTCGAGAAATCTAGAAATATGGAATCTGCCTGTTGCCCTTCATCCGTAGCTCTCAGTACATAATGCGAGAAAAGGAAAAAGTGAGTTTCACAGAAGCGATGCTTACCAAAACCGTGTTGATTTGTGCACATAAGCACCTTAGTCTAAAGAAAGTTGATTATGTTCGAACTGAGAATATGTTCAACGATTCTGCAGGAAACAGGTGTTAGGGATATTGGTCTGTAATTTTGTGGGTCCATTCTTTTACCTTTCTTGCACTTTTTTCCATTCGCTTGGTTATTAGCGCTGATCGCAAGATTCGCGGTAAATGCAAGCTAAGTAAGGGGCCAATGCCGTGCACTACTCTTTGTAAAACCAAACTGGCATTCCATCTAGGCATTGCCACTTATTTATTTTCAGCTGTTTCTCTACGCCAACGGTACTCATTACTATGGTTTCCATACGGGACTCTGTGCGATGGTCAAACGACGGCACGTTTGTACAATTCTCCTGCGTGAACGATTTCTTAAACGAGGGATTTTTAACTTTTTTTTTGTCCCGAATAGGACGAGGACACGCTCACATTTCGTGTCAGGTTCCACATCATTGTTTCCACAAATTATGAAAAGTTCGGAAGTATCTGTAACCACCAATACTTTCTCTAGTAAAAGCAGTAACATCAGTTATTGTGTCGGTTTCCTCTGCTTGTCTCTTACGTAATACGTGGCACATTTTAAGGCACAATACGAGTCAAAATATCGAAGGCTAAACGGAGTCAAAAGCTTTGTAAATCACGAGTTTCTGTAACCATGTCCTTCACTACTGTCTCTTAATGCTAGTTCTTTACTCCATTCTGAAATAAATGATCCCTGTGTTTTCTATAACTGTAATGAATACTTCCATGGATAAAAGTGAGATAAACTCCCATAAACCATAGTGAGTACGACAGACATTTGAGTGTCCACTGGTTTATACCTGAGTATCACGTGCCCTGGCCTGTCCTTGTCTTCTTCCATCTCGTAGTGCTCCACCTGTTTGCTGGAGAATTGCAAGTCCTGAACCCATCCGGTTAATTTCGTGTGCAGCATGTCTTTCACACGTTCCATGTCCTTAATCCAACCGTGGAGTTGCTGATCACTTGCGTGGTTACCCTGAGACACACAGAAAATAGTTCAAATTACTTTCATAACATCCACAAGCAGCAGCCTGTCTTAATATACAGTTACATGTAGTACTATTACATGACTCTGAAATTACTGCCAGTGCACGAG
Source organism: Schistocerca nitens (assembly GCF_023898315.1). Taxonomy (NCBI): domain Eukaryota; kingdom Metazoa; phylum Arthropoda; class Insecta; order Orthoptera; family Acrididae; genus Schistocerca; species Schistocerca nitens. The sequence goes on from NC_064624.1 coordinate 61,747,749, forward strand.
TGTAGTACATTCAGTTTTGTACAGGCATAAAAACATTAATGCACAGCAGATGCCTAGTGGGATTTTATTAAATAAATACATTTCTCAAACTGTGACATCAGATAAGAGAGGTGCAGATATTTCTTGGTAGTTGACATTACAGACGTCTGAATGTATGAATGTATACTCCCGTGACGATGTATCCAACTTAAATGTTCTGCAACTGCCAGCAGCGTCGAGTTCCTATGTGTGAAGGCACATGGGGTGGCTGGAACTCTGAGGAGATTCTATTCAAACTTTTGAACGATTTTCGAAAATAGAATGGCCAGACTGTTGACAAATCCGTCAAAACCCTACTCGTTACCAACGCTGTGAGAAATCTTAACACATGTTATGACCTTGTACAAACGCAATGATAGACATCAGCGGCTCCATATCTGAAACATTATCTGAGTTAATTGTGCACACACGAAATGTCAGTTTGACTCAAAATTTTGTAGCGTTTTGCCTGGCTGATCGCTTTTGCCGAAAATTTGCGTTTGTTGCTAGTCATCTGACACGATGTCGTCTGTATCTGAACACGTCTCGAATATTGCAGATTTGAAGGAATGTATTGACTGTCCGAGTGTTTAGATCATTTTTTCTGGACCTTTTTGGGGTACAAAGTTCCCATTTGTGTCACATCTTAAGGTCTATGCTCCTTTGGCGTTGTACAAATTCTAGGCTTGAATGCAATAAAGATATGGCCATTTAATTACACATTTTCATACTTGAAAAATCACTCACAAAAATCTATAAGGTGCTCCCTGTTGATTTACAATCATGACATTTTGGAAGAAGCCAGATTTCACAGTGCAAATAAAGGAAAAAATCTTTAACTCCATAATTGGTACCTATATAACTCTAGAAAATACTTTTCGTATTATTTTTTATCACTCTGTCTACTTGTCTGTCCATCTGTTGGGAATCTTTTTCTCTGGATCAGTTCTGGGTATCATGTTCAAATTATGTCACATACAAAGGTATACGGACCCTTGGCGGCGTAAAAATTGTAAGCTTATAACTGACTCCAGTCAACAGATACGGCCGTTTATGTCTCGTGTTTTGATAATCGAAAACTCACTCATCGAAACCTATAGGGTGCCCTCCATTGACTTGGAATCATGAGATTTGGCAACAACTAAGTTTTCCGGTGCAAGTAAAGCAAAAAATTTGAAACCTGTTAACTTGTAATTGTATCACATAAAAAGGTCGTTTTCGATTTGGACATACATTGTATTGATCACCTGTTGAAAGTATAACATACGAGCATTACTGCATCCAAAAATAAATGGTATGTTGTATTCATGATTTAGTACGTAAACAGAAATGTGTTATTAAATCTTCTCTGCATACATACATAAGCTAAGGTCCTATGCTTGCTTGTTCTCGTTTGTTTGGGCTGGGCTGAGGAAATAACGTAGAATTTTTGACCCGATCTTGGTATTCCTGGGACCAGTATCTTGCCAGTAAAGTTACAAAGTGTCGATAACAGGCAAAAATTATTGGGAATCTCGATTCCCAGAATGGGGAGTTTGTACAGAACCCTTAGTGCGTGAGTCCCTCTCGCAATTGCCCATTCTGTTTTCCTTTCTTCTATCTACCCTAGCATCACCCAGTATGTTGTTCTGGAAGGTGAGTGCTCACCACAGACATGGGTGCCGTCGGGAGAGTCTGAGGGAAGTGGGACAGAACTGCTCTTGTTCTCTGGGGGTCCCCAATCCTTTTGGGTCACACTGAAACAGGTGACAGTGGTTCCACAATAGATTATATTGAGATAGGGAACCAACACTCGAAAGTACATATTTATTGTGTTAAGGACATACACAGCAATAGATTATATTGAGATAGGGAACCAATACTCGAAAGTGCATATTTATTGTGTTAAGGACATACACAGCATACACCACCTAACAACAATGTAGCTCATAGCAATTCTTCAAAGCAACGACTGTCAGTCTGAATGAACGCATGTATTGCAATTATGCCTGCAGTTCTTCACACTCTTGCAAAGATCTCGGGTGTCCGTTGTGCACCGAACGGTAGCATCTGATAAACAGTGTACACACCTGACCACCAAACGGACCCACTGTACACAACTAGGCTCGTAGTACTCAAGCATCGCAGTGGCGCATTAACCTGTGCCGCAAGCACACCACTGACACTGCTGTCCATTGCATCAGATAGCTTGTGTCGTGTTCATGGTCAGGTGTGTTGCTGTGTACAGTGCACAATGAGTAATCAAAGGTGAAATGTGCAAGCACTGGGACAAACGGATTTTGAGCCCTATGTCTGCTTGTGGCAATCCAGTATCGTTCACAGCGCTGTACTGTCCAACTTCATACAGTTTGTATTGTTTGTGGATGAGGCCTCATTCATCCGTGATGTTTTCAAAAGCCAAACAGGCAGATCTAGAATGAGGACAACACCCACGCCACCCATATCGGAGGCCAACAGCAAAGATTCTCAGTCAAGGTATTTTAGGGCATTATCGAAGATCATTCCACTTTTATGTTAATGTTTGCAAGCATACTGAAGAATACTCACACTCATTGTAGGACTGGAAGGGCGGGGTCCTCTCTGATGGCCATTGCGATCGCTGGATCTTACAACCCTTGACTTAATTCTCTGAGATTATGCCAAGATGTAGGTGTACGAAACACCTGTAGATACAGCTGAAGACCTGCTTGCCAGGGTCCAAGCTGCCTGCCTCCTGGTACAACATTGTTGCTCACAGGCGAGGCCTCCACGACGAGTGCGGCCGCTTCATGTTTAAAGATGATTAAAGGTGCGGCTGTTGTCACACGCATCGACTCAGTCTGTGTTTCGACAAGTTTCTACACAGTTGTAACTTCTGCCCAGCTGCTCAGAACAATGAAGTGTGACATGTCTTGGAAGACAGTAGCGTGATTGGCTCGATTCCACTATCGCAGTAGCCGCCACGATACAGGAATGACCTGTGAGGATATGCTGACATACGGAACGCCGTGCTGTATCCCAACGGCCTCGTATCACTAGCAGTCGAGATGACAGGTATCTTATACGCAGGGCTGTAATGGATCGTGCAGCCATGTCCAGACGGGGACGTTTGCAAGACAACAATCATCTGCACGAACAGTTCGATGACGTTTGCAGCAGCATGGACTATCAACTCTGAGACTGTGGCTGCGGTTACCCTTGACGCTGCATCACAGACAGGAGCGCCTGCTATGGTGTAGTCAACGACGAACCTGGGTGCACGAATGACAAAAAAGTCATTTTTTCGGATGAATCCAGGCTCTGTTTACAGCATTGCGATGGTCGCATCCGTGTTTGGCGACATCGCGGTGAACGCACATTGGAAGCGTGTATTCGTCATCGCCATACTGGCGTATCACCCGGCGTGATGGTATGGCGTGCCATTGGTTACAAGTCTCGGTCACCTCTTGTTCGCACTGACGGCACTTTGAACAGTGGACGTTACGTTGCAGATGTCTTACGACCCGTGGCTCTACCTTCATTCGATCCCTGCGAAATCCTACATTTCAGCAGGACAATTCCTGACCGCATGTTGCAGGTCCTGTACGGGCCTTTCTGGATACAGAAAATGTTCGACTGCTGCCCTGGCCAGCACATTCTCCAGATCTCTCACCAATTGAAAACGTCTACTCAATGGTGGCCGAGCAACTGGATCGTCACAATACGCCAGTCACTACTCTTGATGAACTGTGGTATCGTGTTCAGGCTGCATGGGCAGCTGTACCTGTACACGCCATCAAAGCTCTGTTTGACTCAATGCCCAGACGTATCAAGGCCGTTATTACGGCCAGAGGTGGTTGTTCTGGGTACTGATTTCTCAGGATCTATGCACCGAAATTCCATGAAAATGTAATCACTGTCAGTTCTAGAATAATATATTTGTCCAATGAATACCCGTTTATCATCTGCACTTCTTCTTGGTGTAGCAATTTTAATGGCTAGTAGTGTAAGTGATTCTTATGGGTACTACTTCTTCTTTTCTAGGTGTGAGCAGGCGTTACTCGCTGTGGGATCTGAACCCAGCAGCTGATAATGATGATGACGATGATGATGATCTCTGGGGAACGACTTCGATTGTTCAGAGGCAGATATCGCTTATTCTACAGTATTAAATATTTTGTTTGTTATTTTTGAGATGCTCTAGTTTGTAGATGTTCTCAATGGGAATATCGGTGTTTAGACACGACCACCAGCTACTAGTTCTTTTGCACCTGTGTTTTCGTTTGGGTTTGTCCGTATTCTTTCAGACACATTCCCCTGCCGACGTCATACACCTCCTCTAGTACCCATGCTGGATATGCGTTTAATGACAAACATGCCCACTGATGATGAGTTGCTGGAAGTGTATTCCAGTAATGAACACAACAACAGTTTCACTTGTAAGTACTCAGAATTTATTATTATTATTATACGAATACGGATTTTTATTTCTCCTTCCTTAGATACTTATCAACTGCGTCGGTTTCTCCTTCTCGTGTGCAGAGTTATTAGGAGTTGGACGTGTTGTTGGGGGGAAGAGCATTGTCCAAGTTAGGGGGAGAGCTGTCGTGACATCATGGGGTGAGTCGATACCAGAGTGGTCATACTGAGTCACTTTTCTGAGGTGCAGGAAAGGGAGTCCTGTAAGACACTCAGCTGTATGCTCTACCTTGATTTATATTCATAAGATTTTGATCAACTTATTGTTTCCGACTTTGATAACGGTCATACAGATACACAACAAACACCAGATGTCCACTGACGTTCTAATTTCTCGTTTATGGCCGAATGTAGGAAAGCCATAAGAAGAAGACAAACATTAACACGCTGTGTGGCACATCGACAAAGAAGTCGACAGTAAATTAGGTGGTCCCCTCTTCTTGTCCATATTAGCCGAGAAACATCCAAAAAGTGTAGACCTGCTGCTAATCTCTGAAGACGATAAGCAACACAACGTTTCGATAAAATGCATGTCCCACCTACGTTCCTCTGAAATGAAAACAAAAAAGGTGCAAGATATTTTTGCTGTAGATGTCTCAAGTCGTTTACCAAGAGCATGTATCTCGCAAGATACCTGATTGACTGCTAGAGCCAGGAAATAATGGTGTGGAAATGCTTATCAAGGATAAACGGTTCTCGAAGTTTAAGAACGCCTCTCACCAACACTTCTGTCCCTTCGTCGTTTACGTCGATTTAGAGCGCCTCCTAGCTCCTGTGGTACAGTGTGAACGTGGTGCCTCTGCCTCCCGTATCACTGCCACAAAATGATGATTGTGACATGTGGCTACCCATCAAGTTCTGTGCACGTATAACTCTAAAATTAAAATCTTATGTCAAGGGAATAGTGCGACATGGTTGCTCACTGAGCTTGAAAGTCCTGTACGGGATGTTTATAACATTTATAGTGAAAACGTCCTCATGACAAGCAGGCAGCTGATCGTTATACCTGGGGACTGTGACTGGACAGAGGTGAGGAAGCTCCCTGTAGAGACAGTTGCCACGTAACGGGGAAGTCCCAGAGTGCAGCTGACAACCCATGTAACTTTAAGTACTAACTGCCACAGCACACAGCCATCTTTTCCACAATTTCAGTGAGCATGATGCCCGCTTTCTAGTTCAGCACTTTGACGAGTCTGGGTAGTAGGATGATAAGATCAGTGTCATTGCTGACACCGTTGACAAATACATGCCGCTTCAAAGAGGATCACACCACTTCCTGGATTCACAACGCTTCATGCTCACGTCTCTTTAGAAATTTGCTGAACCAACGCGTCCTGAAGATATTCGTAGCAATGGGAGCCACTTATCTCGATCATGTAGAGTTTCAGCTTGTGATGGAGAAGGGGTCTTTCCATACGAAATCTGGACTCTCTAGTAAAATAAGAGGCATTTCCATAATGAATGCAAAGAACGGGCACTTGGTGAATGAATGGCAGGACGGCATCTCTGATTTATCAGAACATGTAAAATGATGAACGCCAATGGACATCTGACCGCCAACATCTTCGAGAAGTTTTGTAGCATATGGCTGAGATTTCGTGGGATGCCATGTTAAGAAAGACACAAGCCAGCAGCGAATTCTTGACCAACGTTGAGATGCATGTCTTCCTCGAACATGCGGTCCACGAGTGACTTTGCAAATGTGTGCGCAGGTATGCCAAGGCAAATAACTTGCAAATAATCGAGGGAGAGTACAGGTTGTCTGACGATTTCAGTATCATCCTTTACCTGGATGTAAACTGTCTCTACAGGCAAACCATGCAACAAAGTCTCCCTTTTCAAGGGCTCTCATGGATGTCCAAAGGGGAAATCACAAGACTGAGGAAAGAGATCAAATATGTGGCTGCTGATGCTGTTGAGGGATATGTCCTAGAGGTAGAGCTGGACTATCCCACAAGTCTGCATGACAGACAGGGTGATTTGCACAGCCTGAAAGACTTTCACGTTCAGGTGCCTCCTCTAGGGCATTGGCGCTGCACCACAAATGCTTATCAGGAGACCTTTCGATTGAGGTTATATACTGCAATTCCAGCTGGAAGCAGGGGTGTCCTATCACGATCACAAGTGGTTCATCGGGGGTCATAGGTGTGGAAATCTGCTGCACCCAGACTATTTACTGATGTGTCTGGGTGGGTTTATTTGTTAGTAAAAAGGTAAAAAGGTGTTCCACTTGACTGGGTGTGTGTGGAATACTTTGATGAGCTGTTTGTCACAGTTCTGAGTGCATGTTTGAGATTATGAGATTATGAATGTTTCATTGCACACTGCATGCGTCCATGTGTGTGTGCGTGCGTGCGTGTGTGTGTGTGTGAGAGAGAGAGAGAGAGAGAGACAGAGTATATACGAGGGCAGTTCAATAAGTAATGCAACACATTTTTTTTCTCGGCCAATTTTAGTTGAAAAAACCGGAAATTTCTTGTGGAATATTTTCAAACATTCCCGCTTCGTCTCGTATAGTTTCTTGACTTCCGACAGGTGGCAGCGCTGTACGGAGCTGTTAAAATGGTGTCTGTAACGGATGTGCGCTGCAAACAACGGGCAGTGATCGTGTTTCTTTTGGCGGAAAACCAGGGCATCTCAGATATTCATAGGCGCTTGCAGAATGTCTACGGTGATCTGGCAGTGGACAAAAGCACGGTGAGTCGTTGGGCAAAGCGTGTGTCATCATCGCCGCAAGGTCAAGCAAGACTGTCTGATCTCCCGCGTGCGGGCCGGCCGTGCACAGCTGTGACTCCTGCAATGGCGGAGCGTGCGAACACACTCGTTCGAGATGATCGACGGATCACCATCAAACAACTCAGTGCTCAACTTGACATCTCTGTTGGTAGTGCTGTCACAATTGTTCACCAGTTGGGATATTCAAAGGTTTGTTCCCGCTGGGTCCCTCGTTGTCTAACCGAACACCATAAAGAGCAAAGGAGAACCATCTGTGCGGAATTGCTTGCTCGTCATGTGGCTGAGGGTGACAATTTCTTGTCAAAGATTGTTACAGGCGATGAAACATGGGTTCATCACTTCGAACCTGAAACAAAACGGCAATCAATGGAGTGGCGCCACACCCACTCCCCTACCAAGAAAAAGTTTAAAGCCATACCCTCAGCCGGTAAAGTCATGGTTACAGTCTTCTGGGACGCTGAAGGCGTTATTCTGTTCGATGTCCCTCCCCATGGTCAAACGATCAACTCTGAAGTGTATTGTGCTACTCTTCAGAAATTGAAGAAACGACTTCAGCGTGTTCGTAGGCACAAAAATCAGAACGAACTTTTCCTTCTTCATGACAACGCAAGCCCTCACACAAGTCTTCGCACCCGAGAGGAGCTCTCAAAACTTCAGTGGACTGTTCTTCCTCATGCACCCTACAGCCCCGATCTCGCACCGTCGGATTTCCATATGTTTGGCCCAATGAAGGACGCAATCCGTGGGACGCACTACGCGGATGATGAAGAAGTTATTGATGCAGTACGACGTTGGCTCCGACATCGACCAGTGGAATGGTACCGTGCAGGCATACAGGCCCTCATTTCAAGGTGGCGTAAGGCCGTAGCATTGAATGGAGATTACGCTGAAAAATAGTGTTGTGTAGCTAAAAGATTGGGGAATAACCTGGTGTATTTCAATGCTGAATAAAACAACCCCTGTTTCAGAAAAAAAATGTGTTGCATTACTTATTGAACTGCCCTCGTATTTCGTGTGGAACATGTACAATATGCATCCGTGTAAAGAAAGTATTTTATATGTTTATGGTGCGTGTGTGTGTGTGTGTGTGTGTGTGTGTGTGTGTGTATTGTTTTTGAGCTGCCATTGCTGTTGCTATTCTAAATATGTACACACTGAAAACATCTCTCTCTCTCTCTCTCTGAGTTACTTATAAGTGTTTAATAGACATTGGAAATTAAAAAATTACCTTATTCACAAAAGAATGTGTATATTGTAATGAATCAATTACGAAATAACAAAACTGTTACGTACATCACAAATACGAGAAAAATGAAAATTAAAAAGCTTCCGTTGTTTTCACAATACAGTTGTTCTTCTTTTTCACATTTTTTGAATGAAATACCTCCTTTATCAGTTTTATATTGATGTCAGGTGCCAGAGAAAAAAGAAATCCTTTTCGAATACAATATTTTGTAAATTTACATACATACATACATGGCCGGCCGGTTCTAGGCGGGATCGCGATTTATCGCCTCCAATTCGTATTTGCGTAAGTAGAGCTTTGCGGATGTGCGCCAGGAATACAGCACACGTTTACGTATGTGTGTGTGGGGAACGTGTGTCACGTCCTCGCTGTGACAGCATTCGGTTAGCGGTCAGCGGGCAGCTAACATCCCATTTACGGTCTGAGCCGCTTCCCACTTCCGACAGCCCGGCTGTGGGCGTCGCAACAACACAGGGCGAGGGAGGCCAGCGACCGACACGGGCCGAGTCCACACAGTAGGGGGCCCGGCGTATGTACCGACCCAAAATCACTGTAGTGGTGACACGTGGCAGCAGTCGGCTCTTACCCGTACGTCGATAAGCAGTATAGAAAACAAAAAATAAAATTCAGAATTTCCCTCGTTGTGCAGGAGCAGTGAATTGAAAGGTGCTGCACACTTTTGAATCGGCACCTTCCAAAACGTTGAATCCGTCGTCCTTGCGATGGCACCACTGCGCTTTCTGCCATCCAGACCTAATCTATGCCGGCCGGTGTGGCCGAGCGGTTCTAAGCGCTTCAGTCTGGAAGCGCGCGACTGCTACGGTTGCAGGTTCGAATCCTGCCTCTGGAATGGATGTGTGTGATGTCCTTAGGTTAGTTCGTTTTAAGTAGTTCTAAGTTCTAGGGGACTGATGACCTGATAAGTCCCATAGTGCTCAGAGCCATTTGAACTATTCTGAACATACATACATCCATACATATTTGTACACAGTATTACGTGAGAGCCCAGTTACCAGGGGCACATGGTCAAAATCGTAAGCTGCGTCGTTACCCGGGCCACAGCACGCTTTGCCATACTACTCTGCAGGGCTGTAGTGATGAACCACGAGAGGAATTATCTCGAATACGAATACCTCAAGACTGCTGCAGCTGTTTGAAGACTTAAGTTTCATTCAGAAAGCAAAGTGTGTCTTTAAATCGAAACTATCTGTACAACATTGGTTTCACGGAATGACTTTTCGCAATTACACTTTTCCTAAACAGGTGCAGTGTATGATCAACGAAGCGTAGCTGCACCGCAAATGTAATAAAGAAGTCGTCCTTTAAACATTCTCGGAACCTGTGAGGTACTAACTCTACAAAATATTGGATACGTATCAGGTAAATGGCCTTTGCTGCAGTGAAATGCATGGATGGTGGTATCGAAAACAAGATGCAATGACAGGGAATGATACGATGTTGGCAGAAACCATTCTTAATTACGGAACCCGCAACTATCAATCTTTGAAATTACCATCCAGCAAACATCCGTAATATTTATAGGAAAAAGATATAATGTACCCAGAGCCTTTTCAGTTCACTAAAACAGGTATCGCCTAATTCTCTTCTCAAAGGATCCAAAATGAGGCTCACACGATACTTTAGGGACTGGCACGTTGCTACATACCCCACAAAAAGTTACAAAAAGACACAGATCATACTGCGTCTTTTTGCTTTCCATGTATACTACTGTCAGAATCCAAACAGTCATAATGCACAGTGGCCATTCTATGTGTTAAGGTTGGGTTGTTTGGGGAAGGAGACCAGACAGCGAGGTCATCGGTCTCATCAGATTAGGGAAGGATGGGGAAGGAAGTCGGCGATGCCCTAAATCAGAATGGCCGGACACGGGATTGAACCGTCGTCCTCCCGAATGCGAGTCCAGTGTATGTGTTAAGACCACATAGCTTTTATTCTCGGTAGTGGGAAAATCACTGGTGGTAGTGTTCATAAATCATAGACAGAGAATTCAGACTCGATAATGGTTCGAGTTAGGCCACGAGACACGTGCAGAAAGGCTAACGACTAACATGAATGCTCTCAGAAAGCAGCATCCGGTTTCACGTTAGTCTGGCACAGATTTTCATTGGCCTTGACGCATTCACTAGATATTCCGCTTGTGACTGTAGTAGCACAATGCCTTTAACAAAGCCACTCGCTGACGCAACACGCGCTAACTGGTGGACCTCAACTGCAGGTTTTCGTTATTGACGCGCGTCCTCTGTGGCTGCGGCGGCTGGGGCATTCTCGTGTCACACGGACAGTGCTGGCTGGCAGTGGTGAGCACAGGGGGCCACCAATGGCGTCGAGCCACAAGTGTCAGCTGCGCTATCGTCTGGTCATGGAGTCGTGGGAAATGGTCACGTGAATGTTAAGGTGGGAAGATGTTGAACAGTTGTGTCGAAATGAATGGATTATGTGGTATGTATACAGGTTAATAAGGAGATTTGAAGTTGACGAACCTCCATGTTGGGCAGAAGTAATTTTATAGGCCTTCCATATGGAGTAGAGATTCTTAGGAAGAGAAGATGCTGATGGAGACTTGAAATGCCACACTGAGACTCTAGACCACTCTCCACTAAATATGAAGCTAACATGCTTCAGCTTGTAAAGCAGGACTGGATGCAAAGTTATCTGTGTTAAAGAAGTAGCTAGCAAATACGATAAAAGAAAGATACAGACGATTTTTTTCGATCTCTAACCATTCCGAGCTTAGCCTCCCTGTATCATAGCTCCAAAAGGCTCACAGAAGTAGAGGTCGGTTCAGAATTTTTCCAGATGGTTAGTATTAGAACTGGAGAGCCAAAGATAGCTACAGTGTGAAGAAGGTAAACTGGGAAACACTCTCCAAGAACTGACCAGGTGGTGTGTGTCATTTTCTCACCCCCTGTACGTATAGTACAGTTTATAAGAGGAGGAAAAAACTCCACTTACCATACGTTCGAATGCGAGGGGAACCAACAGCTGCGAGGCGTGCGTCGCACCGAGTGAGAGCAGCTGCGCCAAGTCCCGCCAGTAGCTGGAGTGGCGATCCTGGAAAACAGCCGCCTGGGCCTGCAGTTCTGCACAAAACGGGAGACGACAGACTGGTGAACAAGCCAGTGGATCAGATTTCCATAGGAGCACAGCTTTCCATTTCTGCCCCCACAAAGTGTATGCAGGTAGCATTTACCTTTTGAAACTAGATCAATATACAATGTGAGTAATCGTATGAGTTACAGCACGGACATCTTGACCGGACGTTACAAAGCTCATATTCCAGCGACAAATTTAAAAAGCACATCTGGCAAAGAGAGAGGAGTACCATCACACAACGTAAATCAAGTCATAAAAATTCTTGATACATTCCCTAAGGGTAGATGTATCAAAATATCTGAAGAAGTGGAAATATACAACTATTTTAAAAATGACCCACACGACTTTCCCAGCAATAAGACAGATTTAAGAAATAAGGGATCTCGAGATAAATTCCAGTAAGTTTTATGTGCTAATAATAGAAAGTAACACAAATGAGGATGTATAGTTTGGCTATTTAGTCTTGACTTACTGACAAGCATAGGACATAACGATTTGCACAGAATCGTGTCTATGCTAGTTTTATAATATGAGTAGTCTTTACAACGTTTCCCGTGAGTTGTATGATATGTAAGGAAATGAGGAAGAATTATGTCCACTCATCAACGTTTATATATTTAGCATGTATTTATTTTAACATAAGTACACTGCTGGCCACCGTAAATGCAACACCAAGAAAGACAAGAGGTAGCACAACAAAATTTATTTTGTAGGTAACATGTTGACAAACTATCAAATGATTACGTTTACAGGCGTCTGTGACATGTGGTTCCTGCCAGAATCAGTAGCCAGAGTAGCCGCCATTGTTGGAGATCACCGCTGCCACACGTCTCGGCATTGAGTCAAAGAGACGTTGGATGTGTTCCTGGGGTACAGCAGCCCAAGCAGCTTCCACACGTTGCCAAAGATCATCTGGTGTGGCAGCTGGGGATGTGATCTGGGTCACTCGTTGAGCAACCATGGACCACATGTTTTCTATCGGCGAAAGATCCGGAGAGCGAGCCGGCGAGGGAAGCAATTGAATCTGGTTATTGACGAAGAACCTTTGGACAATGCGTGCCACGTGTGGTCGCGCATTATCCTGTTGAAATATGGCTGTGGCCGAGCCCTGAAGGTAAGGAAGGACAACTGGCTCCAGCACCTCGGATATGTAGCGCCGGCTATTTAAAGTACCGGCAATGCGTACTAGAGGCGTGCGAGAGTAATATCCAATACCGCCCCATACCATAGTACCCGGTGCAAGACCAGTGTGGCGGTGCATAATGCAGCTGTCCAGCATCCTCTTTCCACGGTGTCTCCACACTCGAATCCGACCATCGTGGTGCTGCAGACAGAAGCGTGCCTCGTCAGTAAAGACAACGTCATTCCATTCTGCCGTCCACATCTGTCTGTCATCACACCATTGGCGACGGAGACGTCTGTGGTTCTGCGTCAATGGTAGACGAAGCAATGGACGTCTTGCGGACAGACCACTCTGCTGTAAACGGCGTCGAACGGTACGCGCAGACACCGTATGATGCGTTTCAGACGCAATGTGCTGTGCTACGGTTCGGGATGTCACTGAGCGATCCGTCACTGCCATGCACACAATTTGCCTATCAGCACGTGCAGTGGTGCACCGAGGTGAATGCGATCGACCACGTCGGTCCGTCGTACCCTCCTGCATCCAACGGTCACATATCCGCATTACAGTTGTTTGGTTTCGTCCAACACGACTAGCGATTTCTCTGTATGACAATCCACAATCTCGGTAAGCCACTATCCTTCCTCTGTCGAACTCGGATACTTGATCAAAAGATGTTCGCTGTTGTCTACGAGGCATAACTGATCGTCTTGTGAAACAACCACAAGGTAAACACACGTGCCGAACGTACTCTCGTCGAAATCGCCAAGCCTTAAATGGCGCTATGAGGTGGCGCCACAGGCGCGCGTGATGTGCGTCTGCGCTGAAATTCTAATCAGTTGCATATCTCATCGCTGCAAACCCATGGTGTAAATTTCACTTGATTCGGATGCTTCCTTCAGGGTGTTGCATTTACGGTGGCCAGCAGTGTAATATATTTTAGTAATTCAGTAAAAAATTGAATAAGGTGTTTTGCAAGTGTAGCTGAAAAAGCCATTCTCTGCCTAAACTTTCTATGGAAATGTATGACTACATTTGTACTGGTACAGTACCTTGCATATTAACAGTACATTTTACAATTACATGATGATACACATAATGTTCTGTAATTTGTGACAAGTATCCCATCACAAGTTTTTATCTCACTTTTTGTACTCCTTTTTCTTTTTATTTGTCCATCGGATCAATTCATGTACGAAAGTTGTGAATGCGATTTATACTTTTGTGATGTTAATGTGGTACAAAGAATACACATGTAAAATTATATATATATATATATATATATATATATATATATATATATATATATATATATATATATATGATTATTACTGCCATGTTTTTATGAGCAGCCAATTTACTGTAAGCCTTTGACGATGGATACCATATGTACTATTACGCACTATCACAATAAAGAAATGTCTTATCTTATTTCTTTACATCAAATGCTTGTATCGTAAACAGAATGCCAAATTTTGTTAACAAATGTAAACACGATATTAAGATACTCTGGTATAAAACGTTTACTGTGGCATGTACAATCACTGCTAAGGGCAAAGAAGAAACGACTTGTAAGTATGTTCCCCACCAACCGCCTCAGTTGTCGTACGAGTTGCATTCAAGTTCTAAGGCCTCCGATTTTTTTTCTAATTAACTACTCACCCGAAATCGATGAAACTGGCGTTACTTCTCGACGTAATCGCCCTGCAGACGTACACAATTCCATGGCAGCGGCGAAGGCTTCTTTAGGAGTCTGTTTTGACCACTGGACAATCGCTGAGGCAATAGCAGCACAGCTGGTGAATGTGCGGCCACGGAGAGTGTCTTTCATTGTTGGAAAAAGCCAAAAGTCACTAGGAGCCAGGTCAGGTGAGTAGGGAGCATGAGGAATCACTCCAAAGTTGTTATCACGAAGAAACTGTTGCGTAGCGTTAGCTCGATGCGCGGGTGCGTTGTCTCGGTGGAACAGCACACGCGCAGCCCTTCCCGGACGTTTTTGTTGCAGTGCAGGAAGTAAATTCTTCTTCAAAACATTTTCGTAGGATGCACCTGTTACCGTAGTGCCCTTTTGAACGCAATGGGTAAGGATTACGCCCTCGCTGTCCCAGAACATGGACACCATCATTTTTTCAGCACTGGCGGTTACCCGAAATTTTTTTGGTGGCGGTGAATCTGTGTGCTTCCATTGAGCTGACTGGCGCTTTGTTTCTAGATTGAAAAATGGCATCCACGTCTCATCCACTGTCACAACCGACGAAAAGAAAGTCCCATTCATGCTGTCGTTGCGCGTCAACATCGCTTGGCAACATGCCACACGGGCAGCCATGTGGTCGTCCGTCAGCATTCGTGGCACCCACCTGGATGACACATTTCGCATTTTCAGGTCGTCACGCAGGATTGTGTGCACAGAACCCACAGAAATGCCAACTCTGGAGACGATCTGTTCAACAGTCATTCGGCGATGCCCCAAAACAATTCTCTCCACTTTCTCGATCGTGTCGTCAGACCGGCTTGTGCGAGCCCAAGGTTGTTTCGGTTTGTTTTCACACGATGTTCTGCCTTCATTAAACTGTCGCACCCACGAACGCACTTTCGACACATCCATAACTCCATCACCACTGTCGATGAATTTCAATTGGTTTCACACCACGCAACTTCAGAAAACGAATGATTGCACGCTGTTCAGGTAAGGAAAACGTCGCCATTTTATGTATTTAAAACAGTTCTAATTCTCGCCGCTGGCGGTAAAATTCCATCTGCCGTACGGTGCTGCCATCTCTGGGACGTATTGACAATGAACGCGGCCTCATTTTAAAACAATGCGCATGTTTCTATCTCTTTCCAGTCCGGAGAAAAAAAATCGGAGGCCTTAGAACTTGATTGCACCTCGTATAAACAACATGAACAGTGATTTGAGGAGATTCATGTTATTGATGTTAACAATAAATTTACCTTATGCCATTGCTATGATCCTTACGCTCATCTAAAGTAGATGCACACTCGCAGTTAGGAGACTCAACATACAGAGACAACAGTGAGATATACACACGTCAGAAGATTTGTAACTTTTGACACCTCCAGTGGCCCAATGCAAGTGACGTACAGTTTTTAGCATTTGTTGTAATATAACTGCCTCATGCATGGGAGGATAGTGGCGTTCTATACATGCCATCTGCCCTTCATTTTTCGGTTATTGCTGTATACCTGTATAAAGGGCATAGGATCGAAAATATAGTCGTGAAAACAAATAATGTTTCAGTTATTGGCAGACACAACGTCTTTAAGAAAAATAATGCATTATTTTTATGCCTGTGCCAGATTTTTGGCATTTCGTTCTTATGCGAGCCTATTTTCAGTACAAAAAAGACATTACTACAGATGGAGAATGATGTGTGTACACAATGTTTGTTCTGTTCCTAATGTTATTGGAATTACTCATCGCAAATCGCAAAAGAGAAAGTCCAAAGAACGTGCATCTTAATGACTTTGTAAAAAAACGAATCATCGGCATGAGGGACTTGAGAGCATCGTACCGACACATTACACTGGCATCTGGCTGTAGGGCAACGACTGCAGAATGTATAGCAACGGGTTGGGAGAAGTTCACCAGCCATCACAGACAGACCGATGTAACCTGGGTTGAGATCTGTGGCTACCACTGACACCACACCACAAGCAGCACAGTGTAGGGCCAGAGTCAGCTGGGGAACTGAGCGGCGTTCTGTGGTGTTCAGTGACGGGAGTCGCTTTTGCGTGTGGCGGTCAGGTCGACGCTGCTCTGTCCTCAGGTGGCCTCGTGAGACGTCACGGGAAGCAGCGGTTGTCGAGATGCCTACCTCTGCAGCCCACTGAAACAAACGGGGGTCAGGAGGACTCGCGATCAAATCGTGTGGAAGGCATATGGAACAGTTCTTAGGAATTTCGAAAATTGTTCAGAAATTTGGAAGCCAAATTATTATTCAAACTGGTTCTCCAGATAAACAATCAGTATCTCTTGAAAATATCATTCACATAGTCCTGTATGTTCAAGGACACATAAGTGCGAGGACATCTGCACAATTACCTAAAGAGCTCTCACACTCAAGTTGCTGACAAGAATATGTACATAAGAGGGAAAAGTAGATTGAGGAAGTGCTAGATGACGATCAATTTGGTTTCAGGAAAGATAAAGACATCAGCGATGGACTTCTCAGTTGGCGATTGATGATTAAAGCGAGACTTCAGGAAAATCTAGGCATGTCCGTAGGATTTGTAGTTAGATACAATCTAATGGGTAGACTCTATGAATTAAGACTAAACCAAAGAAAGATTAAATTAATGATGTCTAGCAGAAATCAGATCAGTGTTCAACTTGTCAGAATTGTAGACGAGGATCAAGACGAACTGAAAGAATTCTGCTACCTTGAGGACAAAGTAGCCGGCTGAAGTGGCCGTGCGGTTCTAGGCGGTGCAGTCTGGAACTGCGAGACTGCTACGGTTGCAGGTTCGAATCCTGCCTCGGGCATGGATGTGTGTGTGTGATGTCCTTAGGTTAGTTAGGTTTAACTAGTTCTACGTTCTAGGGGACTAATGACCTCAGAAGTTGAGTCTCATAGTGCTCAGAGCCATTTTAACCAAGGACAAACCAACTCATAATGGAAAAATGAAAGAGAACATAAAGAGTAGAGAAGAACATTCAAAGAGGATGTTGCTGACAAGAATATGTACATAAGAGGGAAAAGTAGATTGAGGAAGTGCTAGATGACGATCAATTTGGTTTCAGGAAAGATAAAGACATCAGCGAAGGACTTCTCAGTTGGCGATTGATGATTAAAGCGAGACTTCAGGAAAATCTAGGCATGTCCGTAGGATTTGTAGTTAGATACAATCTAATGGGTAGACTCTATGAATTATGACTAAACCAAAGAAAGATTAAATTAATGATGTCTAGCAGAAATCAGATCAGTGTTCAACTTGTCAGAATTGTAGACGAGGATCAAGACGAACTGAAAGAATTCTGCTACCTTGAGGACAAAGTAGCCGGCTGAAGTGGCCGTGCGGTTCTAGGCGGTGCAGTCTGGAACTGCGAGACTGCTACGGTCGCAGGTTCGAATCCTGCCTCGGGCATGGATGTGTGTGTGTGATGTCCTTAGGTTAGTTAGGTTTAACTAGTTCTACGTTCTAGGGGACTAATGACCTCAGAAGTTGAGTCTCATAGTGCTCACAGCCATTTTAACCAAGGACAAACCAACTCATAATGGAAAAATGAAAGAGAACATAAAGAGTAGAGAAGAACATTCAAAGAGGATGTTCATGGCCAAACGAAGTCAACTAACATCAACTGTCAGTTTTGTAACAACGAAATCAAACAATCATTGATAAAATTATTTAATAGGATAGATAAAAGAATCGACTCACGAAGCAGCGGCAGAAGACACATAGAAACTGTTGTGATTGGCAAGCTTTCGGAGCCAGTGGCTCCTTCTGCAGGTAAAAGGGTTGAAACAGAAGGTAGAAGGGTTAAGGAAAAGGACTGGACAGGTCTAGGAAAAGGGGGAAAAGTCTCAGCCTCACAGGAGATGTCTGGCTCCAGCGTGTGGACAGCGGCGGTCTCAACGTCCCTGCGATCTGGCGGCTCTACGGGACCTGTTGAGTGACGTCAGCTGAACACGACACAACTGGAGAGACTCGTGGACTCTCCTTGTCGGCGAACTCAGGCCCTTGTCTAGGCTAGAGGCGGTGTGCTCTACTCCTGTGTCAGCATGATCTCTCATTATCTGACATCGAATGAAATCTGTCCTCAACCTTCATGTTTATTACTTGTAACCTTCCACATAAACATAACTAACTCGACCTTCTTTTGTAAGGAGAAAAACGTACACTTGCAAGATCTCAACAGTAGATACCAAATACCCGCCCTCTCTTAAAATAAATGGCCATACTTAAGATAATACTCATTTTAGACGTCTTGAATGCAGAGTTTTTAAAGTTCTGTAGGTGCTGGTTGCCTGCCACTGGCTCCGCCCCACTGCAGCTGCCTGACGCACGAGTGCAGAGTACTGTGCAGCGGGGTGACGTCCAGAGCCCTCAGACCCGCTTCATGTCGCAAGTGTGGGAAGACGTGCGTGGAGCCGGTCACGTCTGCCCTATGTGTTTCGAAACTTTGTTCTTCAAGTAGAACACATGTGATTTAACATGAAAAACGGGTAAGCAATATGAGCAGATAGTATTTCAATGCCATGCACATATATGGTCAACACTGTTTAGCAATATTTTAGGACATATTCTGCAGCAGTTTTTTATAAAACTCACGCACACATACACACATATCTCTGTTACGGACAGAGGCAAGGTGAAACCTGACAATATTACCTCTTCAAAGCAAGCTTCCTAAACAGTCAGTTCGTGATTTTACGTCTCCGTCGCATTGTGCCAATGAAGTTGTTTGACGAAAATGATCGTGGTGAAAGGGTATCATCATTGTCACCACCATCCTCTCATAAAGAATAGTCTAACGTCAATCAACTATTCATCTCTCCATTTAACGGGTCTTCTCTATGACTGCCGCAACTAAATCGCAAGGTACAAATAGTAACACAAATAATCGCTCATAGAGCTTCTTTTGCCTCGTGTAAGAGTTAGTCGAATAGCCACATATAACGACGCTTACCGGTCACAACTGTCGCGAGCTTTGACGTTTAAACGTGGCAATTTGACCGTCACTGTATACTGCTCCCGGAGGTGCCACACTGTCGCTTGTCGGTTCACCGGCACTATAAACGCGAACCTCTTACTCACCGTACCGTACAGTAGTTCGAGCTCCGACAATGGGCGACCGCAGCGGAGCGTGCCAGAAACAAGTGGTACACGGGCGTTAAAAAGCTATGTGGTCAGAAGGTCTTAACTGCGTACATTCATAATCATGGTCCAAATCTCCGCGCGACATAGACAGCTGGGGCTCACACCTGGCAAGTGTGCGTTTTGTATGTGAGACCAGGTTGGTGATCTCTTGTTAGATGCAATAGGTTGTGATTAGATAACTGTTTCTTTTCTTCAGTGTGATTATTATTTACTTCAGATGTTTTTACTTCTATGCACTGTTATGAGGACTGAATTTTCAAATGTGGTGCAACTCCATCATCATGTGTTCATAAGCCTCGACGAGAGTTTTTATAGGATACCTAAATGAGCACATTACACTTTATTTAACAATAACGAACTTCCAAATAATATACTCACCAGTTTTATTCCTCCACTTAAACTGAACAAGACGCCACCTCTGACATCTCATCCTGCTGACCGTGGCTCTTGTGATGCGCCGAACAGCATGTGCTGACTGGGACAGGATTGGATGCCTCAGATCATCCGTTTGCAGCGTTGTCATGTCCATGTTGTTCAGCCTTTCAAAATAAAATGGAGTCAGCTTATGTGACAGATGATATTCTGAAACTTGACTGTATTTTGTAGAATAGAATAGTGAAAACTAAACTCAACTTGCCTTTCTCCAGATTTTACGTTTCCCATTGATAGAGGTCGCCAGCCCATTAGAGGCGAATCGAGGTGTCAGACAGGAATTCTGGCGTAAATTATGGCTGGTATGCGAGTGTGCTAACATATTCTGGCGAACTGATCGTTTCTGATGAAATACAAGCATTTACATACAAACATGCAGCCAGAACTCTGATTGGACAAGCACGGCAGACCGCCTTCAAAGGCATGGAGTGGGCACTCCCCCACAACATGGCTCACCGTCTGCTCCTTGGCGCCATAGTCACGAGCAGCACTTCCACTATAATAGCACGTTTTCAAGACGCTGCCATGTCTCTCCTGTGCCGTTTGGATGAGGTTGAATCTTGGTCTTTCTTGACAAGAAAGACCATGCTGCGCTACTTGGCTCAGTTAGACTGATTTCTTATAGCACTCTGTCTTAGGAATTAGTACCTTGGTATCCTTGATTGTGAGATTAGCAGGGACAAAATTTGACAGAACGTGCAACCCCTACGTGGGAGCTGTTGTAGCAATGTCATTAATAGTCAACATGGCTCCTTAACGCTTTAGCACAATATGCAACAGCTCAATAACCAAGGCAAATTGCAGCGTTGTCTTTTTGGCTGCATTTGCTCCCCAGTTTTTTGCAGGAATGTAGTGTAGTTGATTTAGAATAGTACCAAACGACTTTCACAGGTCCGTGCAGTGCTGCATAAATGACAGTGACAGGAAGAGGGAGGCACCAAGATAATTAAGGAAGTAGCTGCAGGAAATTTTGGTCCTATCCAGGGGCACATATGACTGCCTGTGTGCCCCTGTATCATGGAGGTAGAACTCTGTGGGCTCAGTTCCGCTTGTGTTTTGCTGGAGTCTCTATCTGTAAAAGTACTCCCTCAGTTTGGTGTCAACTCGGAGGCTCGTCGACACAGTCTGTAAGTAGCCAGTTTCACTCGATGAATTTCGTCACTAGGCGACCACTACGAACAACAATAACAAACTACCTAGTACCTTGGAGTGCGAAGAAATTGCCTAAGGGGACACGTGAAACGGAACTTGGATCAGTGGAGTGGGCTTGTATTCACCGGCGAGCACAGGTTTCGAACGTCGACTGGGGATCGTCGTACAAGGCTGTGTAGGTGACCAGGCCCCGGTGCAGGTCTCTATCCATGGGTTCTGCTGTGGGGCGGGACTGTCGTATTTTGGCTTGCTATTATGGTAATATCAACAGTAGCAGGAAACAGTATAACGGGAGTAGGATTCTTTAGGAAGGTAGAGCAGAGAGTGTGCTACAGTGAACAGTTCAGTGATACAGTTACGCTTATCACAATCGACAGCAAACCAACACCATGTAGTTCAGATACTACATGCCGACGTCGGAAGCTTAAGATGAAGAGACAGAAAAAAGTATATGAAGGTATTGAAAGGGTAATACAGGACGTAAAGGGAGATGAAACTCCATTACTCATGGGAGACTGGAATGCAGTTGTAAGGGAAAACGTGGAAGAAATGGTTACTGGAGAATATGGGGTTGGGGTAGGGAATGAGAGAGAAGAAAGACTCAGTCCTGTAATAAATTTCGGATAGTAATAGCGAATACTCTTAATCGCAAGAGGAGGATGTATAATTGGAAAAGGCTGGGTGACATGGGGAACTACAGTTAGATTACATCATGGTCCGACAGAGATTCCGAAAAGATGTAGTGGATTGTAAGGCATACGCAGGAGCAGATATAGACTCATATCACAATGTAGTAATGATAAACAGTACGTTGAAGTTTAAAAGACAAGTCAGAAAGAATCTATACGCAAATGTGTCAGATACAGAAGTACTAAGGAATGACGAGATACTCTTGAAGATCTGCAAGGCCATGGATACAGCAACAAGGAATATCCCAGTAGGCAGTCCACTTGAAGAGGAATGGATATCTCTGAAAAGGACAATAATAAAAGTTGGAAAGAAAAACATAGGTACAGAGAAAGTAACTGCGAAGAAACCATGGGAAATAAAAAAAAATAACTGAAGTATTTCTTTTATTACCCATGATGAAAGAAGGAAGTTCAAAAATGTTCAGGGAAATTCAGGAGTACAGAAATGCAAGTCCTGAGGGATGAAATAGACAGGATGTGTAGGAAAGCTAAGACGAAATGGCTGCCTGAAAAATGCGAAGAAATCGAAAAAGAAATGATTGTTGGAAGGACTGAGTCAGCGCATAAGAAAGTCAAAGCAACCTTTAGTGAAATTGTTAGCAAAGGGTGGTAACATTAAGAGTGCCGTGGGAATTTTACCGTCAAAAAAGGAGGAGGAAGTGGATATATTCGAAAGAGTACATTGAAGGCCTCCACGAGGAGGGAAGATTTGTCTGATGAGATAGAAGAAGAAAGAAGAGTCGATTTAGAAGAGATAGGAGATCCAGTAATAGAATCAGAATTTAAAAGAGCTATGGAGGACAAGATCAAATAAGGCAGAAGGGATAGATAAATTTCCATCAAGATGTCTAAAATCATTGGGGGGAACTGGCGACAAAGCGACCATGTTGGTGTATAAAATGTATGAGTACGCCGACATACCATCTAGCTTTCAGAAAAATATCATCCACACAACTCCTAAGACTGCAAGAGCTGACAAGTGCGACAACTATCCAACAGTCTGCTTAACAGCTCATGCATCCAAATTGCTGACAAGAATAATATATTGGGGAATGGAAAAGAAAATTGAGGATGAGTTAGATGACTATCAATTTGGCCTTAGGAAAGAGAGGTACAAACACTGCATCAATACTATGTATTCCTCGTACTCTGATCATGTGAACCATGACTGCTTTTACGAATGGGAGTAAATCTTTGTTTCTTCTTCACGAGAAGCTCCATACCTTTATGGACTTATTGCCCTATTTATCTCTTTCTCAGATTAATGATTTCTTCTGAATGTAGTGTTTAAATGGTCGGAGCGTTCCTCCAACGACTCTGGTGACACATTATTTAAGCCAAGCCCACCAGTGTTCTCATTACTGCTCTTTTCAGTTTGTGGCAATGACTGGAATTTTTGTGAATGTATCCACATGTGTGAGTGAGGTTTTTGCAGACCTTCTGTGCCTAACATCTGTGGATTTTCTTACTAGCCCTACATTTTAAAATATTTCAACTTCTTTCTCTTTTTCTATACTGGATTTTATATTATAACTAATATCATTCGGAAAGTTTAGAAATTCTGTGTTCTTTTTGTCCATGAGGCTATATAACGAAGTATGAGTGTCATCAATATAACAAAACCAACAATAGTTATTTTTCTTGCTGGGCTGATGAGCTGTTCCTTCCAGTTTTACATATAAAACTCCTTTGTAACTGTGCTGAGTGTGTTTCCTGTAATGTTGTAATGAATACAGTTTCAGAAAACTGGATCATTTATTCGAGAGCCCCACAAACTGAGCGAAGTCAGTAATGCTTTGGTCCGCCTCAGTTATTCGGCTTCGCATCTACTGGCAGAGCTGTTGAATGTCCTTCTGAGGGACATCGTTGGAAATCATGTCCAGCTGGCAGGTTAAGTCATGAAAACCCTGAGATGGTTGGAGTGCCCTGCCCAGTATGCTCAAACGTTGTCAGTTGGGAAGAGGTTTGGCGCCCTTCCTAGTCAAGGTATGTTTGGCGAGCAATAGAAACTCTCGCTCTGAGTGTGGGCGGGCATTACCTTGTTGATATGTAAGGCCAGTATGGCTTGCCATGACGGGCAACAAAACTGGACGTGGACATATCGCTCTGCTGTGTGGGTGACTACTAAAGTGGTCCTGCTATGAAAGTGAACGGCACCCCAGACCATCACTCCCGGTTGTTGGGACTTATGGTGGGCGACAGGTTGATACCCCCCCCCCAGTCTCCAAGGCATCTCCAGACACATCTTTGCTGGACATTGGGGCTCAATTAGAAGTGAGGCTCATCATAGAAGACTGTTACAGTCAATGAGATTCCTGGCCGAAGTCGCGTCTAGAGATGCCCCAGATGGTCGTGGGATACCAATCTTACTGTCGTCCGCTATGTGGTCTGACCACCTGGATTGATGCTCAGGGGTGTCATTTGTTTTCACAGCACGACCTCTTTGGTTGTCATCTGTGGCACCCTTACAGCACACCAGTTCGCCTATGGTGTTCTACACCCTATTTTGCTGCCCTTCTAGGTTAGCCATCATTGGCTAATTTTTTTCCAAGATAACGCCCACTCACAAATAGAGAGAGTTTCTACTATTTGTCTTTGCACTTGCCAAACCCTAGCTTGGCCAATAACTTTGCCAGACCTCTTCCCAATTGAGAATAATTGGAGCAAATATGCAGGGACCTCCTACCAGGTCGAGATTCTGAGGATCTAACGCACCATTTGGACAAAATATGGCATGATGTTCCTCAGGGGGACATCCAACAACTCTGTCAATCAATGCGAAGCTGAAAAATTATTTACATCAGGATGCATTGCTTACATAAGGACGCATTATTGACTTGCTTAATCTGTGAAGCTTCTCTCTCGAATAAGTCATCCACTTGTCTGTCTGTTCATGTACGGAACATCTATTAGTTTCTGGACCTTTCAGATAGTTCCTTTTTTTTTTGCCTAAGAGTGTAATTTCTATATGTGACATCGTGCTCCCTCTACGATTTTTACCCTCCTCGCTGCCCTCCAATACTAAACTGGTGATCCCTTGATGCCTCAGAATATGTCCTGGCAACCGATCCCTTCTTCTAGTAAGCAGTGGTAGAATGTTTAAATAGGCTAATATGTGATGGGCTCAGCATGAAGCAGTCTATTTTTTGCATAAATGAACTAAACCGTTTATATGTGTTTTTTTGCTACAGAGGACTGTAGAAGACTTGCTAAGTGCTTGGCAGCCATGCTTGTCGAACAGTCCATAGCGCTAACAACTGGTCTTAATGGAATGATGGGTTTGTGAATTTTTGGTGCACCACACAATCTTGGTGGGACCAGATCTGATTTAAAAAGACATTTATAGTCTGTGGGAGAAATCGAGGAGGCTTTCACTAGCTGATGCATTTCCCAAAGTATTGCTGTTGGAGGATTGCTTTTCAACTCCCTGTACCTTCCTGGTTGTTATACAACGCCAGTTATACTGCAGTAGGTTCGTTATTTCATTAGCATTGTAGCGTTGCCCGTATCTGCTGGAAGCTCTAGAATACATAAAAATTGAAATCTCGGACAGGTTTCTTTTCACGTTTCGTTAAGGCACTGATGTCTCAGTGCTTATTGCCTCTGGTAGTGTCTCTGGTGGTGCCTCAAAATTTAGGGGACGAAGTCTTTGGCACAGAAATACGCTATGGAACGTGGTCTAATACCCATTAATGAAAATTGACCAGCAGGTTGTATTTTAATTATTTATCAGTACAAGTACATGTGTTAGTGTTTGTAGGAATTACGAAAGAAATGAGGAGAGTAGAAATGGGAGAAATCTTTAGAGAAGGGGTGGCCAAGACATCAGCTCACGGGCCATTCCCAGGCACAAGTGCATTTGGCTCATTATATACATCTCCCCAATTAACATTTCTTAAATTTTCTCTGAAGTACTCAATAAACACTGGATTGAGCAATCTTACAGTTTTATTTCATGGTTTCTGAACTGTACACCTTGCTATGTTTCCTAATTTAATCAATTGTACATCATGGGCTGATAATCCATTTATCAATGGCAAAGCATATGTTAGTTTTACACCCCCTTGCTGTACAAATACATAATCTATTAGAGCGCTACTGTCTTGAGCTACATGTGTAGGGAAATTGATAGCTGATTCTATATGTAATTAATAACACTTACAATTTTCCCATCTGAACTAGGTAGAATGTTTACATAGAAATCATCACAGATTAATAACTTCCTGTTTTTGTCTGATGGACAGCGTAATAGGTAGTCAAACTTTTTTATGAGTAGCTCCCAATCTCCTAATGGGGACCTGTACACTGTTGCTAGCATCAACACTACATTATCTAGCTGTAGTTTATATGCACAAACTTCAAAGTGCTGATCAATGCAGAATTTGCTTACTTCTCCAGATTTGTATTTATATCCCTGTTTTTGTAAACGGCAACCACTCCTTTATCCATGCTATATCTGGAAGTGTAAGATGCTAAATTATACTAATTTATACTGACACTATCCATCACCACAGTTACATGGTGTTCACACAAAGTATATCAATCTCATTGTTATTTGTGAGGTCATCTACACATACTAACAGATCATCTACTTTATTTTTTATTCCCCTGATATTCTGAGGAAGTAAGTTGATACTACCCTTAGCTCATCCCTATTTACTGTACATGGAGCTTCTTTTATTCTATTTTTTTTTAGTGTTGCCTGTTTGGACTTTGATCTTAACATAAAAAACCTGTCTACCTGGTGCCATTAACCACAGGGGTCACCCTTGTGTGACTGAGGCTCCCCCTTACAGTGTCTGCTAATAGAGAAGCTGACTTATCTTTCCCCTTCCTATTTAGGTGCAGGCCATGCGTAGTGTGTCCTCACCTACCAGTAGTGTCAACAGAAACATCGCATATGTGTGGTTTTGGCGGTATATGGAACATCACGTTCCTCCACTACTTCAGATAGCAAGCCAAAGTGTTAACACGCCTTACTGCAGTGTTTACGCAGGACCGAACATGGCGCTGAAAGACCTCCACAGACACCACATTTGTGTGGCCAGTTCATGTTCCTATTTCATCCAAGTCTCTCGCAATAGTACAGCTTGGATTCATACCGCAGGCTGTTTCCTGCTGCCCCAACTGTAATTACCTGGTCTCCCAAGCATTTGTTTTCACAAAACTTGTGACCTGGTACGCTGCACCTAATTCGTCCTGAAGCTCCTGGCCCTGACTGTTAACTAGAAGCAATAATTTTCTTTTCCTATTCTGATTTGGTCCCTACGTATCTTTTTTTCTTGAAGCTAATATTCTGCTTCAAAATACATTCAACTACATCTGGATGAGGCCCTTCCTCCACTACTTCTGATAGCAAGCCAAACTGATTTACTAACTGAATTTCGAAGTTTTTTCAACAGTTTCTCTTTTTGCTTCTTTCCCGTCCCTGTTTCTTCCCTTAGCCTACATAATTCCAAGTCCTCATTTTCTAATTCAGCCTTAAGGGCACAAATTTTTGCCTCCTTTTCAGCGACTTTTCTGTCCTTTCTACATAACGTACATTGCCATGGAGAGCGTCTTATCTACCCAGTTTCCTCGCCGCTACATTCGCCCCAATAAACCATAACCTACACAGTCTTCACACCCCCGCCTTCAGATTTCTACAGCAAACATCACATTTGCTAGACATGTTTTGACAGAAATATTTACACAAAGGAAGAGCATAACTTGGCACAAGAGCACTGATGTTATGTAACCTGTATTCATACGCAATGAAGTGCTAATGTAAATAAACTTTTCAAAATCTCAAAAACTTTATAAAGCTACGCTTGTAATTCTTTCTAGACCACAACGTATTCTTCAAACTCCGTATTTCCTTTAACACCACTGATCTTAGGGAACACGACTGTCTTTGTCAGTATGTGTCCGTTCCAGAAACGCGATTTTCTTTTTAAATGCATCTCATGAGGAATAAGTTAGCTCGCAGTGCATTACTGTGGGCAGTGAGCAGTCAAGTCCAGTTAAAATATGAAATCTGCTCTAGATTGTACATGTTTTAATTTTAGTTCCTGCATTCCTTTTTCCGTCAAAAAATTAAACTCTTGCTCCAGGTATGTCTCTCGACATAACCTACAATCTTTGCAGTACGATATGAAGTCTCCATAGGAATCGTTCAGTTTCACTGAAAACCGATCCATATTATTAACGTCGATATCCAGTAGAATTTTGGAACATATATTGCGTGTGAGGACTATGAATTACCTCGAAGAAAACGGTCTATTGACACACAGTAAAGACGGATTCAGAAAACATCATTCTTGTGAAGCGCGAAGTGTTGAATGCTATCGACAAGGATTTCGAAAAGGCCTTTGACACTGTACCACACAAGCGGCTTGTACTGAAATTGGGTGCTTATGGAATATCATCTAAGTTAGCTAACTGGGTTCGTGGTATCCTGTCAGAGAGGTCACAGTTCCTTATAACTGACAGTCATCGAGTGAAACAGAAGTGATTTCTGGCCTTCCCCAACGTAGTGTTATAGGCCCACTGCTGTTCCTTATCTATATAAATGATTTCGTAACAATCTGAGGAACAACCTGAGATCAAAAAATGCAAAACGATTTAGAAAATATATCTGTATATTTTGGAAAGTGGCAATTGATCCTAGATAATGAAGTCCTCCATATGAGTGCTAAAAGGAATCTGTTAAACTTCGATTACACGATAAATCACTAAATCTAAAGCCCGCAAATTCAACTAAAACCCTAGGAATTACAATTACGAGCCACTTAAAAGGGCAAGAACACATAATGTTGAGGGGGAGGCAACGCAAAGACTGCGATTCATTATCAGAATATTTAGAAAATGAAACAAATCTACTAAAGAGACTGCCTACGCTACGCTTGTATGCCCTCTTTTGGAGTACCGCTGCACAGTGTGGGATCCTCACCAGATAGGGTTAATGGAGTACATTAGAAAGTTCAAAGAAGAGCTGCACATTCTGTATTACCCCGAAATAGGGGAAACAGTGTTACTGACATGTTACAGAATTTGGGGTGGACATCAAAAAGGCGTTTTTCATTGCGGCAGTATCATCTCACGAAATGTCAGTCACCAACTTTCTCCTCCGAATGCGAAAATATTTTGCTAACGCAGACATACTTACGGAGAAACGATCGTCGTAATAAAATAAAGGAAACGGCAGCTATCAGGGAAAGGTATGGGCATTCGTTTTTTCCTCGCACTGTTCGATATTGGAATAATCGAGAATTGTTGTGAAGGTCATTCGATGAACCCTCCGCCAGGCACTTAGATGTGATCTGCAGAGCATCCATGTACATGTACATCTAATATCGTTTCACAGTAGATATGCACTACCTGTAACGTATATGAATTGAGAAACCTCTTCGCTCTCTTCTGTCACTGCCACTCATTTTAAAGAATCGCGACGGCAGATCGCTCGACTGCCTCCTTCGTGCAAACAGCCACTGGCCCAGTGAACCTCCATCGTACCGAGATCACACAGCGAAGGGTAGACAGCGCTGACAGCGCGAGTCTGCCGAACTCGAGAGACTTGTGCCGGCCGGAAGACGCTGCACCGCGACGCCGGATGAAGCGCGGCCCTTTTCCGGGCGCCTCCGAGAAGGACCGAGCGGAGCCGAGCGGCAGGCAGGCCGGGCCCGCGCCGCCTGTGGGCCAGACACGCTGCACGCGTGACTTGTGGCACGGCGCGGCCGCCCCTACCCAGCTGCGGCGAAGTCATTCAGTCAACTCCTGAGGCGTCACCGGTGGCCACGGGTTGGATGTAAGATGTAATACTTCACATATGTTCGTTCCATATTTTTCAGGAAAAAGATGTCCATTTTTACAAGTGACAAACAGCAAGTGTGTAAAACACAATGCATCAGAATAACACATATTAAAAGCATAATATTACCAAGGAATACAGCAGTATCAAGAGCCATCACTTAGAGATAATTACAGAGAACACTGCAATATATTGAGAAATGTCATTAGACCAGCTGATAGTATCAGCTGTGAGAGTAATATGTACAAATCTCAGAATAACATCAAATTACGCTGGTATATAACGAGGACAATGCCGGGCGAGCAGCGGAAATCTTCGGCTATCTGTTTACTGAATGTCGTAGTGTGAAGACGTTACTAACGTTAACGGGATTTGCAAAAGTTTAAATAATAAAGTCTTGTACGTCGAAGAAAGTTCAAACTCCTGCGCCTCACTCACTCAAATTGCTTGTAACACTATTTTTAATGTTGGCAACTAAAGGTAAAGCTGAAGGATGCAAACTGTAAGGAAATGGAAGCAGTAATTACACAATAAATAAGGGTGCATGTGCTTGAGATTATATATTATTTGGGACATTATATTTTTCTATATCATGCACTACCGCTTTTGCGTGTCACCTAGCTCATGAAATTTATTTTTTCCTGTGCGAAAGTAAATATTCAGTCATAAGGCTGTAAAAATAACATGTTGGTAGTATCTAAATAAACTTCCACTTCCATACTCTGGAAACCGCTGCGAAGTGCGTGGTAGAGGGTTTTTCCTGCAGTAGCGCATACTGGACCGTCTCCCCGGTCACTTCGCTCCTGTGCGCCCTGTAATTAGTGTGACCTCGTCTTTGCCGGCCATACGAGAGCGACAGCCAGGCGTCCGTCTTGTATCCTCAGATTCTTCGCTTCATACAGCTTCTTGGAATGTTGTGAGTAGGTATTCATCTTGAGGTGATTTCTCGACATGAAATCTCAGTTTCTTTATCTCGTCTTTGATTTAAGAACAAAAATTTGAAAAGATTCAACCTTGAACAAACACGGTTTCTTCTCTTTTTTACCGACACGTATTTCGGCCATATTTCATTATCACCAGCGGGTTTCCTTTATTCTTCTGCAGAGTAAAGAGTAAACTGTCGCATTGGGATACGCATATTTTTGGGAATGTGTTATTTTTGCTCAGAACGTTATAACAGACATGTATACCACAGTAGCACATGCCGTTGTTCATGTCGCTGCACGTCATCTGCAATACCGAGATACCAGCCAGACTGGAAATAGCAGACACGGACATCAGCAACAGCATATGCCATTAATGCATACATCTTTCTGAGAGCGTTTTGAATGCAAATGTACAATTCTAAAATTATACGTTTCCCAGTGTAACAATATATTCTTTCTAGAATGAAATTTTCACTTTACAGCGGAGTGTGCACTGATATGAAACTTCCTGGCAGATTAAAACTGTGTGCTGGACCGAGACTCGAACTCAAGACTTTTTCCTTTTGCGGGCAAGTGCTTTACCACCTTGTTATTATTTTCTTTTTTTATGAAGAGGAAAAGAAAATTTTTCGCATCCACCCACGCGCGAACCCATGAGCTTCCGTATCCTATTCCCGCGCGCAAACTTTTTTTTTTTTTATGAAGGTCACAGAGCGTCGTGGTACACGCCGCACTGGCAGTGTGGTCTCTTCACGGCACTGCTACTGCGTCGAGGCCCAAACCCCTCCTACCCCTTTTTTCATGTTCCCTGTTGATTCATAGCACTAAGTGTGCAGAAATCTTAACACAAAATTCGCATTCTCCGATGTCAGAAAACAAAGAAACCTCTTCTCTGAGTAGAAACTGAACACTTTTAAAAACTTAACAATTCTTCTTGAATCACACAGATACTTTGAAAGTCGTACACAAGTAATTCTGAACAAAGTGTTTTGAGAAGACTCTTTGTGTAACATAGAAGTTTCGGAAGCAAGATAATAGTAAATAATAATAAGAACACATGTGACTTAATTATCTTCTGTTCGTTCTCGTTCAAGGTGTTGTAGTGGTGCCACATATTTAACCTACACCCATTCCTTCAAAAATGATCTTCAGCATGTTGCCGTCGTGCTTCTTGTGGTTGCGATACGTGCTGATTTTGGCGTCTTCACACTTCATGTAAACGCGGAATTCTATCTCGTTCTCTGACCCAAGTTTGTTGATGACATAACTAACATATTTTCCCAGTAACCAGCTAATGGCGGTCGTTTTTAATTTCGGAATGTATGTCATGTCTGGTCTCAGGAGGAGCGATTGCGTTATATATTCTGCCGAGGATCTGGCGAGAAAGGCGATTTGTTGCCTGATCCAATTCCAGTTATTCACACTGCCGCCACAGGTGAATCTGTGGATGAGTGTATCCACCAGACTGCGTTTTCCACAAAGGTGTGTCTGGTTTAAACCGATCCCATACAGTCTCTCATTGGTGCTGATGACATTGTTAACTGTTTTGTACCATGCGGAAATAGCGTCTGCAGATAGCCCGGCATAGTTGATGTTCCGCCATACAGCTTTCCAGTCACAAATAGGGAATTTCTTTTCAATTTTGTTTCTGCCCTCATTTAACTTCCTTTAAAGTATGATGTCGCGCGTTGTGATACATGTGTTGCTTCTGATTTCGTCACTAAGGTACCTTGCTTCGAGGAAAAAGTTCCTCACATACTGCAGACGGGCATTAATCCTTCGCACATCAATCGGTGCTTGCAGGCTATGGGGTGTCACAGCCTCAAAGAGCTTTGCGGTTATACATTGTGGAAGTTCTCTGAGTACATGGAAAGTCCGTTTGAGGAACAGAGCATGGAAGTGATCTTGTCCCCAATTATAGACCAGTAGCGGGCATAAAAATTCACAGGGAGGTGAGTTACGCACTGCCTCATGCACTTCATCTTTAGTAATAGGTGACAGGATGTCAGCGTTTTCTGTTACCGACAACTGTGGACCTAAAATAGTGAGAAAGTCCTCGAGAGCTGCATCGTCCACTGTGGTAGGGGCACATAAGTTGTCATAGTACCTGTGGAATTGGTCCAGTATTTCTTTCTGGCATGTGAGTCTTGTACCAGTATGCGTCTGGACTTCAGCAATAAAAGTTTGACGTCTGTTTTTAGCATGCCGCACCAAGTGATACAGAGAAGCAGTTTCCTCAGCTACTACTTATGTGGCTTTCTATTTAATTTTTAGTCCCTCCATCTGTTGCTGTTTAATGCTTAATAACTTGGCTTTTATTTTTTGATATCATTCGGCCGGCCGAAGTGGCCATGCGGTTAAAGGCGCTGCAGTCTGGAACCGCAAGACCGCTACGGTCGCAGGTTCGAATCCTGCCTCGGGCCTGGATGTTTGTGATGTCCTTAGGTTAGTTAGGTTTAACTAGTTCTAAGTTCTAGGGGACTAATGACCTCAGCAGTTGAGTCCCATAGTGCTCAGAGCCATTTGAACCATTTTTGATATCATTCGGACGAATTACGTCATCATGTCCCTCTTGATATAAGTCTCTTAAAACTTCATAATAAAACTCCATTGTATTCCTCAACTCCCTGCGCCTCGCTACACTACATGACAACTTTCAGCAGCCTTGGTTTAGCCCTCCTAGTCCACCAGTCAATGACTGTTGGGTGCTTGTCTGTTGTGCGGAGGCACATAGTCCACGCTACTCTTATTTCCTGTTCCAGTTCTTCGTCAGTTAAAACAGATATATTCAAATGCCATTGGCCTCTGAATCGACGGGTTGGCTGTACACTTAAATTAAAGCAAGTTAAAAGTGTACTGTGATCGCTAAAATACACGGGAACAGTTTCAACGTTTAATAAAAATTTTTGCAAATTTGGTGACACATAAATTCTAGCTAGTCTGCTGCGGGAGTGGCTGGTTATATACGTGAACTCGACTGATGTCGGGTGCTGAAGTTCCTATACATCTTTGAGTTGTAGATCACTTACTAACTTTTTTAACTGTGGCGAGTAGTTGAAATTGGGTTGTTGATCTTTCTGGTTTAAAACACAATTAATATGTCCACCTAATATAAGAGAACACGGATTTTTCCTCAATAAATAAATTAGTTCATCTTGAAAAAACATCGCACCATCCAATTTATGGGAATTCCCTGATGGGGCGTAAAGGTTCAGCACGGTCATATCGAAAATTTTTATGCCTACGGCTCTTCCTGATTCTAGTCGTTCGATTTCAGTCACCGGAATGCCTTCCCCTATAAGAATGGCTGTACCGATATGGCTTCCGTAGAAACACTAACAATTCCAAAAAAGCCTGGGATCCGAAATGCCGTCATCTCAACTTCTTGTAGCAACGCCATATCTGTCCCAGACTGGTACAAGAATTCTTCTGATTCTGCCAATTTGAAGGGTGACTGTATTTTATTAATGTTAATAGTAGTACTGCTATAAACTTGCATCACATACATACCAGAAGAAGCTATTTGGGATGAGGATCGGTATGATTATAGCAGCAACGCGCTTTACAAGTCACGATCTTTACAAGCTGTGTGCCCATTACATGCACTAACTCCATAGAAAAATTTTTACTGCTTTTAAACAAAGTGCTTTAAAAGAAAATTATCCTGAAATCCTGACAATGCATTGCTATAAGTCACTGTGGTCTTTCTCTTTCTCCTCGTCAGTGTTGGCCCTGATGACTTCATATTTTATATTCTTTTTCTTGATGTCTTTCTTCTCTGGTGTGGTTTTCGCTTTATGACGCGTGACAGCAAGACCTGGTTTCGGTCGCAGCCTCCGACGGTGGCCGTCTTGCGCAACGGCGGTGGCTTGCGAGTCGTCAATATTTGGCTCCGGGGTGTTGTCGGTTGCGTAGTCTTGCTGGCGAGGCGGTGATGCTTGTTTATTTCCTCCTTCGGCGCGGTGTTGCGCTTCGGAGCCAGCAGGTTGTTTACTTGGTACTTCATCGTACTGTTTGCACTGTATGGGCTGTGCACTCGATGCGATTATCGCAGCTGTGACCTCAGTCTCAGGGTCGCATTTCTGTGAAAGGCCACTACCAGCTGCGTCACTATCTGTTCGTGGCGGTATAATTCCTTGTGCGGAAGTGGGAGCCACATCGAGCTGCATTTCATCTCCTTTTACCACTTCCAACAGGACTTGGTTTCGGCTTCCTGGCAACGGGTGTTTCACAGGAAGAGTCCTCATCAACATTTTTTTTCAGTGTCCTCTAGAGGACGCTTTTTAGTGGGAGTCTCGCTGTCACGGGACGGAATTTCAGCAGTTAATGCAGGTTTTTAAAGACGGAAAGTCATTAACATTAAGTGCAACATTTTCGGAGGTAGTAACAGGATCCACGACAGCCGCCGCCTCTGTTGTATTACTGGCTGGCAATGATTCGTTGAGTTTTGATTTCCGGCGTTGCGTGAGGTCATTTGTTAGCACAAAAACACGGCAAGGGCAGTCCTGACGGAGGTGACCAGACTTGTTACATACATGACATGTAGGGGTTTGCCCGGAGTAAATAACATGCGCCTTGGGCCCGTCAACAACGATGTGGGAGGGAATGTTTGCCTTCACTTCCATCTCCACGGAGCGAATGCCGTTAAAGCACTGCTGCTTGAAATGCGAAGCCCACCTTTCGTTGACTATTTGCCTGACAACCCCACACTTTGAAAGGACATCTTTAATTTTCGAGTTGTCTACTTCTATGGGAATATTCAAAACTCTAACATTTCTAATTACAGACTCGGAATTCCTGAGTTTTACAGTACTTTTAGTATATCACGGTGTATAAATTCCGTTTCATAACAAAATTTTTCCAGAAAGCGGTCTACACTCACGAAATCGTTAAACTTTACAAAAATGCAGTATTCATCAGAGTCTAGCTGCATGGTATGAGCAGATTCAGGATGAAGCCCAAATACCTCGGTAATATAGTCGTGTATTTCAAGTGCAGAGGGCTGTACTGGACGGGTGTACTTGTCGAAGGTGAAAATCACGGTGTTTTTCCTCACGGAGTTTGCCATGGTGTTCTGCAGCGAAGAAATTTCGGACAACGCTGAAATCCCAACAGCACTACGTAGGAAGACATGAACGAAGACCAATAGCTCAATTTATAACACTTAATTCACGTGCAAAAAGCCGATAAACAGTCACGAAACACGAAAACACTGGCGTAAACACTGAACGTTCACGGAGCAAACTTGGGGAGCGTGCGATCGCGGCGACAGCTAAAGCCAGACTGCTGGCCACGCGAACTGAGCTACCCAAGCACGACTCACGCCCCGTCCTCACGGCTTTCATTCCGCCAGTACCTCGTCTCCTACCTTCCAAACTTTACAGAAGTTCTCCTGCGAACATTGCAGAAACTAGCACTTATGGAAAAAAGGATATTGCGGAGACATGGATTACCCACAGCTAGGGGGATGTTTCTAGAGCGAAATTTTCACTTTACAGCGGAGCGTGTGCTGATATGAAACTTCCTGGCAGATTAAAACTGTATGCCGGACCTAGAGTCGAACTCAGGACCTTCGCCTTTTGCGAGCAAGCGCTCTACCAACTGAGCTACCCAAACACGACTCAACGAGGTACTGGCGGAATTAAAGCTGTGAGGACGAGGCGTGAGTCGTGCTTGGGTGGCTGAGTTGGTAGAGCACTTGCCTGCGAAATGCGGAAGTCCCGAGTTCGAGTCTCGGTCCGGCACACAGTTTTAATCTGCCAGGAAGTTTGAATATATCCTTTGTTCGGCAGAAAAATGAAGGGAACCTCTCATGACGGTATAGCTTCGCCGAAACATGTATGGGTGAAAAAGAAGAAACTGTGTTTTGTTGATGGCAGGTCGTTTTCAAATAACTTTTATTTACAGGTAGGCTTTAAGGGAATATTTGCGACTGCCAGTACAGGTTTCTGTGTTTCGTACATCTACGTGTTTCTGTAAACCGACTGATTCCAAATATTACTCACTGGTATGGCAGGTCTAGGATAACTATTATCTGCTTATTTTTTAAGTGCACAGTTTTACGTTTACAAACTAGTAAAGGAAGTTTTCAGTTTTCACTGCAGTTTAACTCTCGATTGAGCGCAACTATGCATAAAACGCGCCAACCGCAAATGGCATTGTCTTGTCCAATTCTCTGCATAATAAATAAAAAAATTGCATTGATGTTATAAAATTGCCAGCCGTACCTATACCTTCATTATAGCTTCAGCTAGCTCAGTGGTAAGTTGTGTTGTCACATGTCCAAGTGAGCAGCAGAAACGTAAAATAAACAACGCGTGTGCCGTCGTAGAATACAAGGTACACAACGCGCCCAGTCGTGTAAGTGGCGTTCCTTTCACTCTCATCTCGTTACCTTTTGTCCAGAAGCGGGCCCTGCCACCCTGTACAGGCCACAACAAAGCTGGCCGACAACGACGAGGCTGCGTGGCCACTCGACGAGGATCCAGGGTTCGACACCGAATCAGGCAAGAAAATTGGCGATGAGGAAGAAGAGGAACAGTTTGCCACACGGCGTGACCGAGGTTCGGATCCCGAACGGGAACACAATTCAGACGACGACCGCGAACAGTCGCTCTCCGCTGTTTATATTTTTATTAGGAAAGAGAAAAATGAAAATGGAATCAATTATGCGCTAATGTTGTCATAAAGACAAAAAGAAAGAATATTCTAAAAATATTTCCTGGGTCAGAAAGTGTATCCAGAAAGGTCATAAGTGAAATGGACAGTACTTAGGCTGGCCGCGGTGGTCTAGCGGTTCTAGGCGCGCAGTCCGGAACCGCGCGACTGCTACGGTCGCAGGTTCGAATCCTGCCTCGGGCATGGATGTGTATGATGTCCTTAGGTTAGTTAGGTTTAAGTAGTTCTAAGTTCTAGGGGAGTAATGGCCACAGATGTTAAGTCCCATAGTGCTCAGAACCTTTTGAACCATTTGACAGTACGATTGACAAAATATTAAGTATACACTCTTCTGTACTCAGTCTAAGAAAGAAAGTGTACAGTATTCAAGAGAAAGGGATGCTACAAACACTACAGAAGAAGAAATAATGGCATTACTGGGATTGCCTTACCTCTTTGGGATTACGCAAGCCAGCCACACTAATGTTGTCGAACTGTGGAAAGCAGATGGCAGAAATATGGAGATTACGGGAGCTGTGATGAGCTATAGAAGACTGCTGTTCCTTTTACGTTGCATCCGTTTTGACGACAAAAGCTCAAGACAACAAGGGAGAGCAACTGATAAACTTGTTGCAATAAGGCAGTTATTACAATGTGACAAATGGAGGGGTCTACATAGTCGATCAACTGGGAAGAGCGTATTCCATAGCATGGGTCACAAGAAGATGGCCACTGGTCGTATCCTATTCTGTAATTGATACAGCTGGAAAAAGAGCTCAAATCATTTTCGACGCAAATGAGGTAAATCCAGAAAAGGAGCATTTTACTTGAAAGACTTAGCATTTTCCCTTGCGAGGCTTCAGCTAGTCAAAACGGATAAGGTTGCTTAACTTCCTGTCAAAGTAGCAACTTTCCTAGAGAAATTCAAAGATCCGTGGGTTGAAACAATTGGGTAGCCTGCCACCAAGAAAAGAGGACGGTGTGTGACATGTGGACGAGAGAAAAAGGAAAAGCTCTTCTACTACCTCAAGTTGCAGCTCAGACCGCAGCTTTCTTTAGCAAAAGGCATGGGAGAACGGCGCTTACATGTGAAAAGTTTCAAGTAGTTCTCGAAAATGCGTAAGACAGTTAACAATGCATATAGAAAGAAATTTGTGATAAATGACACTGTCCAGCTCGAAGGTTAAGATCTTATCCAGATGTGATTAGGTACATGCGGTGCTTTTGCTTTGAGGTAGTACTTTTGGACGTGCTGATAGCCAGTAAAGGAATATTTTAGTGAAATTGTTTAAAGAATTTTCTTCAAAGGCCCAATGAAATCTTTAGAAGTTTTCTCCCAGAGCAACTTACGCTGTGCCTACGTGACAGAAGTAGCCTGCCTGTGGCAGTTCTGTCCAGTTGAAGCCGCTGACAAGAGACGCCTTGAGCCCTGTGCTGAGACTGCTAGTGGATTCACGCCATCGGTTTTACCCAGTAGCGTGTGTGGGATACAGGTCACGTGTGTGGACACTGGAGCACTCTGCAATGCAGAACACGGTTGCTTCCCTCTCTCGTGATCCAGACCTCGAGCAGAACAGACGTCTTTCTTGGGAGACGTTCCATGAACGGCCACCAACATCAGTTAATGTGCATCGCCTCCCCTTCCGTTGCCATCTTCAGTTAGTAGATTGGGCTCCTAGAATGGCCTAAACCTGGTAACTTCCGTCTCTGGGCGCGCTCCTTGCACAGTGTGCACTGAAATATATCTTCATTTTAGCTGTTTTCATGTACTGTCATTCGACGGCAGCCTCGGATGCCCAGTTATAAATCGTGACTGCGCGACCTCCTGTGCGTTGTCGTCGCGAGCAGAATCCAACATGTGCCCTCCTTCCCTGACCATGTTCACTTTGTTACAGACAACTACACCGTCTGTGCAGTGACTGTTAACTACGTCTGCCAGATCATTAATGTCCGACATGTGCAGCAGGAGCGCCGCAGCTCCCCCGCGACACGCCTGCCCGTGACCCTCGTCGTGCTGCCCACACACTGGCCGAGCCGTCGCTCCTCGGGCCTGTACCGCCACAGTCCTGGAAGGCGGCCCTCGCGAGCTCACGTGACGAGTGTGGAGAGGGTTCTGACACCATCAGCCGGTCTGAGCACCCTCGTCCCGGTTCGTGTAGCCGGTGTAGTGCAATTTTATTCCTTCGAGGATCCATCTTTGATGAAAACTGGGCATCTATTGCTTCACAGGTTGACAACTGAAAACATGTATATAGAGGCATGTGGACACCCATTAGTTTAACGAGGATGAGCAGACAGTTGGCCGTGAGGTCATGGAAGGTATCATCTGGGCATTTGCCTGACGTAATTTAGGAAGATCACGAAGTAACATAATCAGAACATCTGGTGGGAATTACACAGCCAGCATCATCCTGTATACAAGGTCAGAGTGTTAGAAGCAGCGATTTGAAAAGCTCGTAAACTGTTTGTCAAACAAGGATACCTGATCCGTCTATTGTGACTTACGCTTGCTACTGTTTGCCCAAATCATTCCAAAGAAATGACAGGAACATCATTGTCATCCTCATAATCGTCATATCAGCCGTTTCCCGCATCATGTGGGGTCGGCGTTGTTTTGCCGGATCCTTCTATTCCATAAATTCCTATCCAGTGCTTCTTCTCTGAGCCATCTTTTCTCCCGTAGGTCTCCTGTTACCTTGTCTTTCCACCTCAGTTTCGGTCTTCCTCTTCTCCTTGATTTTTCGATTTCTAGGTCTTCAACTCTTCTCCCCACGTAGTACTCCCCTCTTCTCTGCACATGTAAATACCATCTCAGCCTACTTTCTTGGATCTTCTTCCCTACGGGCTCCACTTTCACTGTTCCCCTGGTGTACACTTTCCTTAGTCTATCCTTTCGTGTCACCCCACTCATCCACCTTATCATTCTCATTTCAGCCACTTCCATCTTTTTCTCTTGGACTTTCGTAATTGGGCAAGTTTTTGCACTATACAGCATCGCAGGCCTCACCACAGACTTGTAAAACTTTCCTTTCATTCTGCAGCTAACCTTCTTATCACACAGTACTCAGCTCAGTTTCCTCCAGTTCATCCATAACTATTTATCCTCTGCTGTATTTCGACCTCCATTCCTCCATTACTTTTTATGTAAGAGCCTAGGTATTTAAATTTCTTGATCATCAGTTGTTCTCCTTGCAGGTTAATATATAGATTTTTCGTATCGTTTGTTGGTTTTTCCTCTTCCAGGCATAAATCCAAACTGTT
The DNA here is from genome assembly GCF_023898315.1 of Schistocerca nitens. Classification (NCBI taxonomy): domain Eukaryota; kingdom Metazoa; phylum Arthropoda; class Insecta; order Orthoptera; family Acrididae; genus Schistocerca; species Schistocerca nitens. The sequence goes on from NC_064624.1 coordinate 61,788,169, forward strand.
ATTACATACGTCAGTTTCTAGACGCACCCTGTTCTCAAATATCCTTTCCAAGACCTTCATTGTGTGGGACATCACTTTTATCCCGCTATAATTGCCCTTATATAGAAGCATACTGCTTCTCCACACATGCGGCGTTCTTTCTCCTTTCCAGATCTTCTGCATTAGATCCCAGAGAATATCAGTACCGTGTTCTTCCAGACGTCTCCATGCTTCTATTGGGATTTAGTCACCTCCTGGGGCCTCCCATTTTTCATTTTCTTCATCGCATGTTGGACTTCTTTTCTACTTATGCTTTGGGTCATTCTTTCATTTATATCTCCATACTCATACTTCTCTCATACATTTTCCTCATTCAATAGCCTTTGAAAGTACTCCCACGACCTATTCAGGATTTTCTCAAGGTCGTATAATACTACACCTGATTTATCCTTTATCGGCCTCACTGACGTTATGTCCTTGGTCGCCTTATCTCTTGCTTTAGCTATCCGTAGGAGTTGCCTGTCGTCGTGTCTTCTTTACAGCTCTTCATACGCCTCTTCCAAGACAGGAACATGCATACCAAAATGCCGTGGCTGACATCTTATCATTCCGAGAACGAGGTGCCGGAGAAAAGAAAATGTCAAAACTGAAGCTGTGAGTACATGTCGTGAGTCATGTCTCCATGGAATAATTTTATTTGGAGCTTAAAACATTATTATATGTGTACTGTTTGTTTTATAAATACTGTTTTCCGTGAGTACTTTTATAATACCTTATTTTACAGTACGGCATGGTTTTAAGATTGTTGTTGGTGTTTGGGGCATATTTTCTGCGTGCCTCTGTTGCCGTTTTTCGCGGCATAGGTTATGTCATCTGCAAGTGTATGAGCGGCTATTACTAAAGAAAAACAAAAACATTAACTTATGCATGTCAGCGTCATACAGTTGGGATTGCCGTAGTGTTGTGGATACAGTTTTGATGTGTACTCGGTTGTTACATAGTTTCTCGTGCACTTACGTTCGCGGCACGGCTTTCAGCTAATTTTACACACAGAAAAACGTAAGTTTCGCACTTCGTTCATAATCCAAAACATTACGCCATCTTGCCATTAGCATGTGTCGCGAGAAATGTATCGCATGTTACAAGGACGCTATGAAAATTGTAGCGGACGTTCTGACGACTTCCCTTCTTCGTTTATGTCTTTTTGCGTGTGTGTGCATTCTGTTATGTGTAGATCACTTTCGATATTAGTAGAGGTGCAGTTTTTGTTCATTTGGGTGTCTTGCGAAAGTGGAATGTGTGCTGTCACTTTTTAGGACTCTGTGTACTTGGTTCGGATATTTTTGATTGTTTCTATGGGTTAGGCCTGATAGCAGTTACATGTGAGCTGGTATATTCCAGCATGCTGAATTTTTCTGAGATTCTTTTGTCTGGTCTTAGCCTTTTATGAACTATGTTGTTTGTTTAGAATGTTATTGGGATCCCTTGCTTCTTCAAGATGTTTCCAGTTCTACACTCCTGGAAATGGAAAAAAGAACACATTGACACCGGTGTGTCAGACCCACCATACTTGCTCCGGACACTGCGAGAGGGCTGTACAAGCAATGATCACACGCACGGCACAGCGGACACACCAGGAACCGCGGTGTTGGCCGTCGAATGGCGCTAGCTGCGCAGCATTTGTGCACCGCCGCCGTCAGTGTCAGCCAGTTTGCCGTGGCATACGGAGCTCCATCGCAGTCTTTAACACTGGTAGCATGCCGCGACAGCGTGGACGTGAACCGTATGTGCAGTTGACGGACTTTGAGCGAGGGCGTATAGTGGGCATGCGGGAGGCCGGGTGGACGTACCGCCGAATTGCTCAACACGTGGGGCGTGAGGTCTCCACAGTACATCGATGTTGTCGCCAGTGGTCGGCGGAAGGTGCACGTGCCCGTCGACCTGGGACCGGACCGCAGCGACGCACGGATGCACGCCAAGACCATAGGATCCTACGCAGTGCCGTAGGGGACCGCACCGCCACTTCCCAGCAAATTAGAGACACTGTTGCTCGTGGGGTATCGGCGAGGACCATTCGAAACCGTGTCCATGAAGCTGGGCTACGGTCCCGCACACCGTTAGGCCGTCTTCCGCTCACGCCCCAACATCGTGCAGCCCGCCTCCAGTGGTGTCGCGACAGGCGTGAATGGAGGGACGAATGGAGACGTGTCGTCTTCAGCGATGAGAGTCGCTTCTGCCTTGGTGCCAATGATGGTCGTATGCGTGTTTGGCGCCGTGCAGGTGAGCGCCACAATCAGGACTGCATACGACCGAGGCACACAGGGCCAACACCCGGCATCATGGTGTGGGGAGCGATCTCCTACACTGGCCGTACACCACTGGTGATCGTCGAGGGGACACTGAATAGTGCACGGTACATCCAAACCGTCATCGAACCCATCGTTCTACCATTCCTAGACCGGCAAGGGAACTTGCTGTTCCAACAGGACAATGCACGTCCGCATGTATCCCGTGCCGCCCAACGTGCTCTACAAGGTGTAAGTCAACTACCCTGGCCAGCAAGATCTCCGGATCTGTCCCGCATTGAGCATGTTTGGGACTGGATGAAGCGTCGTCTCACGCGGTCTGCACGTCCAGCACGAACGCTGGTCCAACTGAGGCGCCAGGTGGAAATGGCATGGCAAGCCGTTCCACAGGACTACATCCAGCATCTCTACGATCGTCTCCATGGGAGAATAGCAGCCTGCATTGCTGCGAAAGGTGGATATACACTGTACTAGTGCCGACATTGTGCATGCTCTGTTGCCTGTGTGTATGTGCCTGTGGTTCTGTCAGTGTGATCATGTGATGTATCTGACCCCAGGAATGGGTCAATAAAGTTTCCCCTTCCTGGGACAATGACTTCACGGTGTTCTTATTTCAATTTCCAGGAGTGTATGTCATATTTTATTACTGTACGTCAGTGTGTACCATATGTTTCCGTTTCCTGAAGTGATGTGGTCTGCTGTGTTGTCTGTGTGTTTGGCCTGTGGGTTTTCAGATTTTTGCTTGTGCTTTTGAGTGGGTGGCCACTATTTTTATGTTTCATATTTACCTTGCTGTTGAGCTAGTTTATGATATCGGTTTAGTAGTCATTTTCAACACCAATTTGTTTGATTGTAAATGGTTGAAATGGCTCTGAGCACTATGGGACTTAACTGCTGTAGTCATCAGTCCCCTAGAACTTAGAACAACGTATACCTAACTAACGACATCACACACATCCATGCCCGATGCAGGATTCGAACCTGCGACCGTAGCGGTCGCGTGTTTCCAGACTGTAGCGCCTAGGACCGTTCGGCCACTCCGGCCGGCTGTGTTTGATTATATTCAGTTCCTGTGTGTACTCTTCAGTTTAAGACGTGTTCTGTTTATCCTGTGGAGCATGGGTGCAAAGCTGGCATATTTACTGAATGTATGGTGGTTGGATGAGATATGGGTAGCAGTGGCTGTGGATGTGGGTTTCCTGAAGATGGAAAAATAGTGTTGGTGCTTGTTTCTTGTAACTGTATGATTCAAGAAATTTAGATTCTTGTTCTTTTTTTCTCTTTCCTTTGTGAAGTGGGACTGAGGTAGTACTGTGTTGATGTTACTGTGTAGCTCTTCAACTGTTTTCTGTTTCATCTATAAGACAATTATGTCATCCTCGTATCGGTACCAGTCAATTATTTTGTACTCATCTTGTTTTAAAAAGTTGTTGAATATTGTGTTCTCTATACGATCCAAGAATATGCCTACTAATTTCCCACTGAGGGGATATCCCATGGCTAGCCCCTCTTTTTGCAAACGGAAGTTGCTGCTGAAAGTGAAGTAGTTTTGTTCAGTGATTAGACTAAGAATGGATGAGATTTCATTTATTTGTCTTTCTGGGAATTTCTTGTACTTTAGGTGTGGACTTCGCCACGGACGTCGGGAGTGAAGTTGCGCATTATGCAGCCGATTGCGCACAGTTTCAGTTGTAACAGGACGTCCTGTGGCTGCACGAAAAGCGTTATTCAACATAGTGGCGTTGCTGCCAGGGTTCCTCCGAGCCATAATCCGTAGGTAGCGGTTATCCACTGAAGTAGTGGTAGCTCTTGGGCGGCCTGAGCGAGGCCAGTGATTTGCAGTTCCTATCTCTCTGTATCTCCTCCATGTCCGAACAACATCGCCTTGGTTCACTCCAACACGCCTGGACACTTCTCCTGTTCAGAGCCCTTCCTGGCACAAAGTAACAATGCGGACGCGATCGAACCGCGGTATTGACCGTCTAGGCATGGTTGAACTACAGACAACACCAGCCGTGTACCTCCTTCCTGGTGGAACGACTGGAACTGTCGGATCCCTTCCGTCTAATAAGCGCTGCTCATGCACGGTTGTTTACGTCTTTGGGCGGGTTTAGTCACATCTCTGAACAGTCGAAGGGACTGTAACTGTGATACAATATCCACAACCAACGTCTATCTTCAGCAGTTCTGGGAACTGGGGTGATGCAAAACTTTTTTCATGTGTGTATGACGGAGACATAACCATATTTGACAGAAAATGAAACTAAGTGAGTGAATTATCGTTCGATGATCGACAGAGCATGAAAATAATATCACAACGGAAACATTTTCCCAATGTTGTGCAGATGTTACGTATTTAATCACAACCCATCATATCTCAGCATAAGAACATGAATCATAGTCCGTGATTATGTAAATAGTAGTTGCAGAACATCAGGAACGTTTTCCTTTATGATATTAAAATGGCATTATATGCAAATGAGGAACTAAGATTGGAAATTTGTGTATGTTCAGTGAACAGTACACATATGCCTCTAACAGCAAGAACAACACTTGGGTGGCGATCGTAAAACGATATGTCTTTTGTAGAAAGAAAGTAATCCACCGATTATGGTACACCATTTATGAGTGAAATTAAAAACGAACAAAGTGTACTTGAAGTCGCCAACTACAAAGTTATATCCCACCTGATGCCTATCATAGACGAATTAACTGTTGGCTAAAAGTGTACAAAACGCAGACCTTCTAGAAAGCATGAACTAATCTCATCAGACGAAATGCTATGCCTCCACTTAATTGAGCACAGAGGTCGCTTTGGAGGGCTGGATGGCGTGCTGCAGGGGAGGAACCAGGCGGTCACGTGACGCTCCACCGTTGACGTCAGCGGTGACGGTGAGGTGACAATCGCGGTGTGTACGTGCCAGTCGCTCGCGTGGGATCAGGGCGGTCACCTGCGTCGAGAAGTGGCACAAAGGAATTTTAGCGTTTCGACATGTCCACGACCACACCACTAGTAAAGTTACACGATCTGTTGGTCTATCAATGTGGACTGTCCAAGTATCTGCAACGAATGGTGAACCACTCGTAGTGATGTGAGGCAGTGGCGTAAAAAGATCCCAGCCGACAGGGCTGTTGACGAGTGTCACTCCAAGTGACTGGCGATCGGTTTCAAACCAGACGCAAATTGCCAATGCCTGGCAAAGCAGCCCCATCTGAACCAGCTGCCTAGCAATAGTTCGGAAGGCGGCTGCACAGACTCGACATTTGGAGTCAGCGACCGTCGCTCACACAGACGCACACAGCTGCGCGTCTTGAGTGGGCCAAACCACACAGAGACGGACAGTGGCTGGGTGGAGGTGCGTCACACGAGTCGCGCGATTTCACCTCTTCTGAAATTATGGAGGTGGCGATGGGACCGACGGCCTATAGAGGATGCAGTTCAAGCCACTGGTGGTTCCATGGTGTCATAGGGGTGTTTCTATCACCGCGACTTGGGGATTCAGTCACTATGGTCAGTGTGAACCTGAACCGGCACGTTTATTTCAACATTGTCGGTGACGAAGTGTTGCCCTATTCTCTGGACACTTGCGTTGTAGAAGATGACACACACAGTCGTGTTCCCAGGGCTGCGTGCATACACTCCCGGTTTCACGAACACTCAGACGCCCTACAGCACCTCGAGGCGAACACTAGACAACCCGGTCTCAGAGCCGCAGACGTTGTACGGTACTGTCTGGAACAGCAGCTGAGACGTGGCAGCCCACATCCCCACACACTGGTAGCTCTGCGGGATCTGATGCATCAGTGGGAGGCCTCGGGCAGATGCTGCGTATCTGAAGAAACTTTCGGAACTCTCTTCCCCGCCGAGTTGACAAAGTCTTCGAGGCTAGAGGCGGTAATACCGTGATGCCATTTCATGATCCTTGAAGCAAAAGTTGGCTTCAATGTGACTGTCTTACTAGTTAATGATGTGTGGAAAGAATGGGAATCATGCACCAGCTAGTTGTACTTCACCAGTTTATTCGAATCCTTACCTAGGTTTAAACAGATATAAACCTTTCTTCCTTGGAAGAAGTAGTAACGTGTGTAAATTTATTGTGTGAAAAGAGAAAACAGGTCATAAAGCTCAGTCAACACTAAAATGACCCATATAATTGCTAAGGTATAGCCACATGGCATAATGAACAGTAAAGCAAGGTAAAAGAGTGAATAAACATCAGACGTGCCACTGGTTGGCTGTTCGATTCCTATGGCTTCCATAATTTTACTGTTGCTGACTGCTGCCATGTTAGAGATTTTAATTACGTATACACAGAAAATTTTGTGTACTGTAATCTGGTGGTGCAGGGTGTTGCTCTATAATTGCTTCTTTCGAAAAGTAATTAATTTAGCCACTTGCAGTGTTTATTGTTCACTTATGAACTGATTTACAACTAACAACGACATCGAGCTACTGCTGTTGTCATCTCAAACGACACCGTACTTTTATTGATTTTTGATAATACGGTTGGGAAATAGGGATATATATTCAATTTTAGTAAGGCTAGCAGTCTCGATCGCAAAAGCTTTTGTTGTCAGTTGCCGCTTTCAGTCTTTGACTGTCATCATCAGATCATTTACTGTCTGCTGTAGCGATATGCGGAGACAGCGAGCGGAGAGAGACGTATGCCACGAGGCACATTCCATTGACTGCTCGGTGGAAAGTGTCAACGGAAGAGGCGGCGGCAGAAGGTATTAGCGCGCTTCCTCTTTGGGTCACAAATGTGCGCTTATTGGCTGATAGTTAGTATCGCAAAACAGGAAAAGTAGGTGACAGTATTGAGAATAAATTTAAGGAGAGGAGAAAGAATTAGTTGTACGGTTAGTAGTAATGGCATCGAGTGGTCTACATACGTCGGTACACAGCGGGAGTCGATACAGTCGTCAGCGATCCGGCAGTCGAGCTCCTCGATGAGTTCCCAGGATTCGCCCCACGTGAGGCGGCGGATCTGCGCCTGGACGCCGGCGCACCACCCTCCCTCCTCCGCTCCACCTGCTGGCTGCGGCAGCAGTCCGGAGTCCCTGAGGCGGGCTGCCAGGCGCCGCGCAGCTGAGACCGCGGGGGGCGGCTGCTCCAGGCTGTCGCACGTTACGAGGTCCGGTAACCAATCTGCAAACCGTTCTTCAGTCACCTCGAGGTCTGGACCCTGACTCACGAGCTTCCATGGCCTACTCATATGCTCATCAGTACTAGCAGCCAACGATAATCGACACGGCGTGAGGCGTGCTGCACACTTTTACAAGCAAAAGGCCAACAAGTCAGCTGACTGTCAGCACGGCGGCCACTGCATTCGGTTGCACGCCATCACTTTCCATCAGTTCTCGTCACCCTGTTACTCCAATGTGATTTCTGTATGCATTCTTCAAGAGTGGATGCATTGCACGCTTCGTAGCTGCCAAGGAGCTCGTATTTGATCTCGATGGTGCGAACCTTTGTGATCATTGAGACGCGCCATTTTTATTCGGTTTCCATGGTCCAAGTTAATGGTTTGTTTCTAACATTTCTTGGATGTCGACGATGTCCATTTTGTGAGGTGTAATACATGCACCCCATAGAAGGTTGATCTCTGCGCATCCCAGACTCTCGTTTTCTGTGGACATGGTGCGTCATCACCAGTTAATATTTTTCTGGTCATAATTTTCACTTTCGAATGAGCCTTACTAAAGACTGGTCCTGCGACGTCGCACTTAACAGTTTCCTTGTAAGTCATCTAACAGAGAAGGTTAAGAAGCGTGGGGAATCTATTGGACATAAGAATGCTTTTTTAGCATTATCAGTCGTTGGAAAAACAGAAATTATGCAACATCTTAGCTTTCAGGCAAAATACAGGAAGACAGAACGGCGATATAAGACAAACTCGCTATGTTCTTTCGAAGATAAAGTTCTGCAGTGAGTCTGAACTTGCGCTACGTGTACACGATGAAACAGTAGAACCTAACAGTCCTAGAATACTTAGAGAACGGGTAAATTTCACTTCCGCGTCAGCTGCGGATGTGAAAGAGCAAGCGAGCAATGCTGCTGTCTTTTAGGTGCACCCAGTGGTATACAGAAGAATTTATTGGACTGTACGTTGCATGTGTGTCAGCACGTAGATAATGCAGAACTAGCGAAGACAGTTTTTGTGTCTCTGTTAGCAGATGAAGCATCTGATGTAGCTTCTAAATTTCAGTTACTGGTAGTATTTCGTTTTCTGTTATCTGCTGAAGAGCCGGTTCAAAGATTTTGCATGTTTTCAAATCAATCGCTCATCAGTGCTACCTCCTTGGCTGATTCAATTAAAGATGTACTCGCCGATGTTGTGCAGGAAACGAAAAAATCATAATATCTCAAATTTATGATGGCGCCAGCGTCATGCGTGACCATCATACAGAAATCCAATCAACTGTAATATAAGCGCATAATTTCGTGTATTACGTACATTGTTATGAACACTCACTGAACTTAATTTTTGCCCAAGCGACAAGTCGAAACAAACAAATGAAACCGTTTTTCGGAACTACTGCAGAGGTATCAATACCTTTCTGTCATTCACCTCGAAAAGTGGCTGTTCCAGATGCAGTTGTGAAACAAAGAATCCCACATGGATCAGCAATTACATGGAACTTTAAATCGTAAAAAGTGCTCACAGTTAATGAGAACGGAGAGGACACTCCAGAATGTCTTAAACACATTGAAGATATCAGCAGCCAGACAACAAATGTAAATAAAACATGTGGTCTAAGGATAAAACTCTATCACACAAAATTTTCCTTTCGGTTAGGAATATCTTATAAAAATAAGTAGCTGACAAACCCAGCAATGACAGGTATTTTCTATGAGAAATGAAAACAAAAATTGAACTGTGTTTTTCTGTAATATCGAAAAAATTTCATTTATATGTATTCATGAAAACACTTTTAAAATTACGAAACAGTCGCACAAAGAAATATGCATAATTTACAAAAGTGTAGGCACAGCTTATTTTCATGTCTAGACCGCGATTCTGTAAACGTCTGCACAGACTCTCCACAGCCCTACAGGTGGCTAATGTTTTCGCCTACAGCCGTTTGCGCTTCGCAGCTGAAAGATGTTGAAAGCTCTGCCAGGTATCGGGGATTTCTCTTAAGTGGACTCGACTCTGTGTGTGTCTCAGCTCTAACGAATAAATGTATTAAAAATTCATACATGACGCGGCATTTCTTCACACCGCTCATCACTCATGACGCCACATCTCCTGGTCGTTGCGTCATGCAATGACACGACTTTGCAGGTACATTCCCTGGTGTACGACGGTACTGTGTGCAGAATGTGCTGCGAACAGAGGTGGTAGGGGAGAAGCAGTAAATTTAGACGTCATGCATTATGAGGCAATTTGTCGTGCATCTCACTGTTTATGACGTTATGTGTCCTGAACTATGATAGATGAGTAGTTATTACCCCCACAGCAATTCATTGCTGGCAGTAAGAGATGTGTGTAGCAAGTTTGGTTGAAATCGGTTCAGGAGGGTATGTGGTACATCTGCAAACCACACACACACAGACACACACACACACACACACACACACACACACACACACACACACACACGCACATACACACATACATACATTTACACATACATATATCCATTTTTATAATATGTATGTATGCCCTACGTGAACATCTAGTACAGCCAATTTAAAAAATATACCACTGGTCGCGTCTCAATAAAGCAAGCAGCAGCATCATTCCGAAACGAAATTTTTAAAATTAGAGACAATGTTAATGATATCACAGAAGAAACAGAGGTTTGAATTCTGCAGCCACTTGTTGCCCTCTAATTTACTCAAACACCGCTTCTTTCTTTCATTGAAAAATTAGTGTTCTATCTGCTGTTACGCAGTCCTATCAACTTTTTAAGTAAAGCTGAGTTAAAAACAGAGCTACAGACCATTTATTCTCGAAATAGGTTTGAAGAAAAAAAACCGCAGGATCCCTTATAAAGTTTGTCATTGAAAATATTCTGCAAGAACCTTTTGGCGACGTCAGGAATCTCCTGAAATTAGCGGCTGCTGTCCCATGAGAAGCTGTGAAGCAGAGACGTGTTTCCGCACGTTGTCGCGGATCAAACAGTTTCTTAGAAGTACCAGAGATGAAGATAGGCTGTCTCATCTTGCCATGCTATCTATTGCAAAGAAAACGATTCACAGGTTTCCAAATTTCAACGACAGAGTCATAGATCCATCACGAAAAAGGAAAGGAGAATGGTCTTTTTCTATACGTCTACAGGCGATTCAACCCTACGAACGTTGTCAGGCTCATTGTAAGGTAATTTTAGAATTACAAAAATATTGTACTTAGTTTAGGAAATTAAACAGTACAGTGAAGGAAGTGAACTCCGTCCCAGCCACTTGAGGCGTCAGCCACCGATGTCTGTGCTGTGCCGCTAGGGATACGTCCTCTGCACCGCGATGACACAACGGCGAATGTTAATTTCTGAAGCGCAGAATGCAGCCAACCATTTTCTCTTGTCACTCGGAACTTTCCACTCCTCATTGTGCTTAGCAACGATCGAAATTTTGTTCTCAGTTTGTATTTAATTCTCTTTCTTATCAATGTATCGCTGTACGTTAAGTAGTTAAGAGCCGTTTGATATCACTATATTCATTGTGAATTGTTTTTTATTGTAATATCAATGTCCACGATTATGTAGAATACAGAACTACGGAAAATACGTAAAGGGTGCTATTATGACGAGGTACGGCAGAAAATATGCAAGAAGGTGCTTTGGTTTTAAAGAATCTACTCGTTGTATTTCGCAACATCTTACTTCTATCTATTCTCACACATATGAAAAACGTTTTGGGCTCAATTCGCAAATATAGATGCTTAATTTACAGTCTTTCCAAATCGTACATTATGATATTTTTCACATGCAAAAGGTTGTTACAAAGTACATTGACCGAAAAGGGTGAGAATGAAGTGCAGTTTGTCCCCAAGGCAGTCTTTCACTATCAGGGAGAAAACGTATAACCTTTGATAAGAGCATATGTAAGCCAAGGCGCCTGCGCGTGAGTGAAAACTGCACTGTGCATAACGTCTTGTCAGTCTGTACTGCACGAAAAAGCACTTACCTTCATAGTCACAGTAGCCCCGTAGAATGATAACTTCACGGAAACTTTCAGGGATTCTGCCAGAGTCGAGGTGGCTGCAGACGCAGTCCAACACCGACGTCCAGTTTGCTGCAATCAGAGCTGCCACTGTGGCAAATACGCCCGCCGGCTGCATTGTCCGCTGTCGACACTGGGGAGCAAACAGAAGCAGTGCGCGTCGCAGGGAGCGCGCGCTCAATATGAGGACGAGCGCAGCGGAAGTCTGCCGCAGGACGGCCAAACCACGGGAAGCGTGACGCCTCTCAGCCGGATGACCGCCGTATTCCTGTCTGCCTGGTGAGAGGTCGCGAAAGTCGTCGAGTAAAACAAACGTGGTATCTGCCCTTCCCCAAGGAAGTGTTGTAGTCATTGTGCTGTTCCTAATCTATAAAAACGATTTAGGAGGCAATCTGAGCAGCTATTGTTTGCAGATGATGCTCTCGTTTACCATCTAGTAAAGTCATCAGAAGATCAAAGCAATAGCAAAATGATTAAGAGAATTTATCGGTGCGGTATGCAAAGAGGCAGTTGAACATTGTTTTTTTTTAATTAAATTTGTGGTAAGAACTTGTGCGATCAAACTGCTGACGTCATCGGGTCCCTAAGTTTACAAACTACTTAACCCAACTTAAACTAACTTATGATAAGGACAACACACACACCAATGCCCGAGGGAGGACTCGAACCTCCGACAGGGGGAGCCGCGCGAACTGTGACAAGATGCCTCAGACCGTGCAGCAACCCCGCGAGGCTGTGCCCGCTGATTCTAAACAACGAAAAGTCTTGTGTCACCCACATACGAACTAGAAGGACTCCGTTATATTTCTTTTGCTCGATGAGTCACACAAATTCAAAGGGAGCCATTTCAGCTAATGCCAAGGGATTAGAATTATGGCCAACTTAAATAGGAACGATCAAACAGAAAATCTTGAGTGAAAGACGAGTCAAAGTCTGTGTTTTGTTTGCAGGACACCTAGAAGATGCAACAAGTCCACTAAAGAGACTGTCAGCTAGGGGTGCTAGAAGCACGCTCCGTCACACACCGCTTGCTGGCATGCTGAGCATTGTTGTAGATATACATGAACATCTCCCTATACTCGCAATAAGTCACAATATGGTGCATGGCGGAAGCTGCCTTCCACCACTACCAGCCATTTCCTCTCCTGTTACGCTCTTAAATACGGCAAGGGCTGGCTCTGAGCACTATGGGACTTAACAGCTGTGGTCATCAGTCCCCTAGAACTTAGAACTACTTAAACCTAACTAACCTAAGGACATCACACAACACCCAGCCATCACGAGGCAGAGAAAATCCCTGACCCCGCCGGGAATCGAACCCGGGAACCCGGGCGTGGGAAGCGAGAACGCTACCGCACGACCACGAGATGCGGGCTACGGCAAGGGAAAAACGACTGTATATTTGCCCCCACGGACACCCTAATTTCTCCGTATTAGTGCTTCTTGCGCCAAATGGACGTTGATGCCCGTGAAATCATTCTGCAGTCAGCTACGAATATCGGTTCTCTAAATTTTTTCTGCAGTGTTCCTCGAAAATAACATTGTCTTCCTTACAGGAGTCCCTATTTGGGTTCACAAACCATCTCTACAACACGTGAGTGTTGTTCGAATCTAAAGGTAACAAATCAAGCTGCACACCTCTCAATTGCTTCGATGTCTTTCTTTAATAGGACCTGGTGCGGATCCAAAACACTCAAACAGCACTCAAGAATGGGTTGTACTATTGTCCTATATTCTGTCTTCTACAGATTAACCCAACGTTCCTAAAATTCTCCCACTCGAAGTCGTGCATTCACCTTCTCTGCTCCATTCTTAAATGCTCATTCCATTTCATATCGCTTTGCAACCTTACACAGAGATATTTCATCGATGTGACTGTTAATGCTGTATTCCAGTATTTCTACGTTTAGATCCAACTACCATTCATCTCACCATCTATAAATTTTGTGTAAGTCAACTTGTACCGTCCCACAGTGACTCAAGAATTACATCTCCCCGTACACCACAGCATCATCAGTTCATCCTGTCTGTCAGATTATGTTCTGCAGCACGCCAAGCTCTCTCGAGTGCAATGTAAGAGATTCTGTAATTAAGAAATTTTTCTAGCACTCACATATCTAGAAACCTATTGTATACGCTCGTCCATTCGTTAACAGACTGTACTGAGCCACCTTAGCACTTAATCACTGTGGACAGCGAGAATCGCTGACTCAGGATCTGTCAGTACTTTTCTTCCGGTGTCGTAGTACAGCAGACGTGCGCTCACCCTTCCCTCCCCACCCCAATCCCCCTCCATTCCCCTCCGCCACACTGCTCTCACCCCATTAAGGATCGTTTCAGGTCTGTATACAGTTGTGAAAAGAACGTTGCGAAGTGCTATCATCAGGGATGGGCCAAAAACCAAATATATTCGATTATACCTATGTCTTTCTTCAGCAGGGTAACAAACTCCAGCTGAAATGTATCAGCAGGCCACAGACTACCTTCCAGATTAATCATACCTGCAGTCTTTCTATTCAAAATGGTTCAAATGGCTCTGGGTACTATGGGACTTAACATCTGAGGTCATCAATCCCCTAGAACTTAAAATTACTGAAACCTAACTAACCTAAGGAGATCACACACATCCATGCCCGAGGCAGGATTCGAACCTGCGACCGTAGCGGTCGCGCGATTCCAGACCGAAGCAATTATTCAAAAACAGTCTTAATAATAATAATAATAATAATAATAAATGCGATTATTATTATTATATCGCCAACCGGTTTCAAGCCGATGTAGGGGTCATCTTCTGGGCGTCTACACCGTGAAATTATAGATATCCGTCAGAAAGACTCCATTACGCAACAGCTGAAATTACGTAAATTTTAAACATGTTACCCATTGGTCGGCTGGTGGTGTCACTCCTGTCTACATAACTGAGGAAACTATGCGAGACTAACCCTTCGTATGGGCTTAAATAGCGTGCTGAGGTCACGTGAATAGATGGTAACACCCCCAGCGGCGATCAACGGCAATAAATACAGTTTATTATATGTAAATACTAGTCACCTTGGTTTAACATAAATGTGACAGTAAATAACAGAAAACGGAAGCATTCCATTTCAAAAGAGTTACAATTATACTGTTAATCATAAAATAATAACATATGTTCAATAGTCAACTCGTAAAATTCGTAAAAGTATATTACATTATGTGCCATAATATAAAGTAAAACAATTTGTGACACACAAAAACTGGTGTCGTCTTGTATTGTAATATATCTATTCGTAGATGTGCGTAGAAAACATTTGAGTCAATTACTAAAACGGCTAATACGGATGGACTACAGAGCCCTCTACTGCTTGTGGTGAGGACGCCGTTGCCATGGATTACAAAGCGTATATCAGGCGCGCTCTAGTCTGTGCAGCGAGGACGCCGTCGTCATGGCAGCAGCGGGTGTGCATATATGGTGTTATATTCGCCCTGGTCACGGCGTCCGTTGCCGTGGTAGAGGTATGTCATGGCTCTTCATTCACAGAGAAGTTGTCACCTATTTGAGATTATGGAAATATCGACAATCAAGGATAACCTAAAAAATCTAAAGATAGGATAAAAGTTTATGGCACGTTTGTAGTACCCATCAAAGGAATTAAATTATTGAAATAATAAAAGGAAAAGTAGCATCATTGTGTACAAATACTATTCTCGAATAGCTCGAAAAATTTGTTATCGTGACTCTATTTTTTCATTCAGCATCGCTGCCGGATTCCGTTTATGTATAAAAATTTCCAGGCTCTTTAGAATATCCTTCATAGGTCCTTTTTGAGTTACAGGCAGTATCTTCAGATTATCCCTTATATTGATTTCTGCATGTTATTCCATATCTAAATGCTGCCCAAAGAGTGATTTATTACGTGCTGTTCCAGTAGTATGTTCTTTAAATCTGGTATTAAAACTTCTCCCTGTTTGCCCGATGTAAATTTTGCTACAGTCTTTACAAGTCAATTTATAAATTCCTGATTTAGGAAGCATCTTGTTTTTAACATCTCCTATACTATGCCTAAGACTATTAGCTAGAACCGCTCGGCCACAGCGGCCGGCAGTCTTTCTATTATTATACTCAGACATCAGAGCTTCCTCAACTCACCAAGTCTCAGTTAAGTTGTAGAAGTGTATCGCTTTTCACCAACACATATAATTTGACTGTTAGTCTATCTAAACCCGTGAATGTAGATCCAGAACCCGGCAGTGACTTTGGGATGGCTGTAGAAGTAGAAAACTTTCGAAGTGTTTTTGGCACGAAAGGACTATCTGTGTAGCATAAGGGAGTATTCAAAGAAGTAGATGACAACAGAGTGTGGTGCATTTAAATCACCAACCGACATTGAAATGTATGGGAGGAGAGTTTCAATAGTGGATATATAATAAGAAGCTATGATTGAATTAACTTCAGGGGATGTGCGAATTTAAATAAAACATTTGGGTGTGGGGAATTTGGGTGCTTTATAATACGTGTTAGCGACTGCTACAGACGGGCTAACATGCTGGTATCTGAATGTAGGAGGAGCAGGTTATAGCTTCATGTACTCTCCCTGTGCCAGGAGAGGCCATTAGTATCAAGTCCATTGAAGCAGAATTTAGGGATGGTATATCTACTCATATATGTGCTATTTTCTGGACTGAACACTGTACGAGCTGAATATAACGCTAATATAAAGCAATTTCCCGGAAAACAATGCTCAACACAATAAGTATAGAATGTATAAATGTAAATAAAGAAAATACAAAATAAATTGTTCTCTCTGTCCCACCGCATCCCAGTCCGCACCATTGTACTGCACATAAACGTGCCATGAGCCAGTGCTTACTCGGGAGTCTCCAGCACTGTGCGCAAGACGCCTCTGTGGCGCACGTGTCGGCCGGACAGTGCTGTGGCGAGCTGCCGCCACGGGCGCCACGTGGCCACTGGCTGGGTGGGGAGCCGCCAGCCCTCCTCCAGAGGAGACCCTCAGAGGCGGGGCCGCAGCCAGCAGCCAGCAGCCAGCTCCCCACCCAGCCAGCCAGCCACGGCCTCCACAGCAGTGCTGGCGCCGCAGCTGGTGAGGGCAGCCAGAGGAGTGGCACGTCACAGAGAGTGGCCCGCAGCAGTCAGCACTTTAATGTTAATGCTGAATTATATATAGTTACTCTAACGCAGGGGTAATGTTTTGCGAAGCTGCTGTGACTGTACAAAATATTATTAATTGCTATTTCTTTACCTTGAAGTTTGCTACTGAACACACTTTATGCTTTATAGGTAAAGGTGTCTATTCTAGAGGAAAATACATGTGTAATGCAGCACACTGTAAATAACTAGCCACATCTTACAATATTGATTTAAGGAAATCCTCCTTTTTCATCATTTACATCTGGCTAGTCATTTGTAGTGATTAGGTTCTTTTCTATGAAATAACAATGATATTGTTAAGAACCTTTTTTTGTAAAAAAAATGATCGATGTGTATTTTTTAATATATTCATTTTCTATACAATTTAAGCCAGCTGGTGTGGCCGAGCGGTTCTGGCGCTTCAGTCTAAAACCGCGCGACCGCTATGGTCGCAGGTTCGAGTCCTGCCTCGGGCATGGATGTGTTTGATGTCCTTAGGTTAGTTAGGTTTAGGTAGTTCTAAGTTCTAGGGGACTGACGTCCTCAGATGTTAAGTCCCATAGTGCTCAGAGCGATTTGAACCATTCATACCATTTAATCACATATATAATTTCACATTTAATTCCATATACATTTTTAAATTAATAAACTATCTGCTTTTTCCGTTTAATTATGTGCCATATTTGCATTTAATTCCATGTACAAATTAAAAACTAATAATAAGCACTCTGTTTTCCCAGTCAACCACTTTTTCGTTTCTAATTTGTTTTTGCCTGTACATAATATGCGTAGGTGAAAAAAAACCACACATATACACGTGCACACATGTAGACACTGAAGAGTAAAAGAAATTGGTTCATGTGGCACAGACTTGACTAATGTCTGAAGTAGTGGTGGAGGGAGCTGACACCTTCAATCCTGCAGGTCTGTCCGTAAATCCGTAAGACAACGAGAGTGTGGACATCTCTACTGAACAGCACGTTGCAAGGCATCCAAGATATGCTCAATAAATGCTCACGTCTGGGAGTTTGGTGGCTAGCGGAAGTTTTTAAATTCAGAAGAAAGTTCCTGGAGTTACACTGTAATAATTCTGGACATGTGGGTTCCCGCATTGCCCCGCTGGAATTGCCCAAATCAGTCGGACTTTACAATGGACATAATTGGATGATGAAACAGGATGCTTATGTACGTGTCACCTATCAGAATTGTATATAGACATATCAGGAGTCCCATGTCACTACAACTGAAAACGCTCCACACCATTCCTGAGCCGCCAGCCCCTCGAACGGTCGGTCCCCTGCTGACATGTATTCATGAGGTTGTCTCCATACTCTTAAATAGTCTTGTTTGAGGCACAGGTCAATGTCCTAATAGATTATCAGAAGAAATTACATTACTTTTGGCGCCAAAGGTAGCTCCATGTTTATGTCGCGTTTATAATCGATGTCTGAAAATAGGCCATGGAAAATCGCGGAGGTAGTTATAATCAAGGAAGTCCGATAGATCTAGTTGGTTGCTGGCTGTTCTGTAAAAAGAATCTGAAAAGCTGGGTGGCGCCAGAAGTCGCCTCTCCGGCTTCTGAGCGGTACAAACTAGTGGCAGCTCGCTTTCCGTGCAGGGAAGGCCACTAAGAATGCCGCAAATGCAGTACAACAACTTGTCTGTGCAGCCACGTGAAAACACGTAGTGGGCGGCCGAGTGGGTGCCTCGGAGGCTGACGGCAGCTGACGGTGGCGGCCGGCGCTGTCCTCTCAGGCAGTGGGGGCTGAGCGCTCACTGCCGAGGTAGCTGCCAAGGCTGCGGCATCGTGGTAAGCGTCCTGGAAAACCGGCGCGAGTTAACCGAGCTATCAGTGACTCCAGCAAAGGCTGCATTTTCTTTCTTTTCCGAGCCTGCATTTGCACAGCCAGGTCCGCCATCTGATACTTTTCTGCGGACCTCAGTGCTCCACTCAGTGCACTCGGCCCCCGCCTCACTGCGGCGTCTGGCTGCGCAGCTGACGTCACGGGCAGCGCTGCCCGTGCACTGCCGCGAGGAGGTCTTTTGTCACTTTTTGTATAACATACAGTTGTAATCACTTCTCGAAATTATAATACATGAAATTTCCAAATCGAAAATTATAAAATTTTTAACTTTAAAGAAGAGAGAAAATGCAAAGTAGGAATGATTGGTAGTTGTGGCTTCAACAACGCTGCTGAGGAACGCGGTCTCAGATCATGTCCTCGAGCCCGACTTCCCTGGGCAGCGCCTCCCATTATTAGTTTACCACATGAGATATTTCACGCCTCGAATGTCATGGGACCAGTCATCCCTCGCATAACTGTTCTAATCTCTAAATGTAGTCCAGGGAAGGACAGAAAAGACGATAGAAAGAAGCACAGAATGTAGCAAGTTATCCAGAATTACTTACCCTGCAAGGTCAGCTTGATGGTATTACTTGCAGTAATTACCATCCACCAGTTTGCCCATTGCTCACAAGCCACACTGGAGAACGTAGTTCATGTTCTCGAGTTGGACTGATCACACAGCAATACACAAACTTTGCCACATCCAACAACTCCCACTTGTTCCACAGGGTGTAAATAAACCAAAGAGTGTGGCCGAGGCTAAGGTTCAAAGATGTTGTATTTGGACGGAGCTTATCTTTCGTCAACAGTAGCATTCTAGAAAACTGCACGCTGATGACGCTAAAAATAAAGAGTGTGTCAAAAAGGACTTTGTAGCTTTGGAAATACAGAAATATACTGGCATATCTTGCAGAGTCGATTGACGTGTTATTTTGTAGTGAAAAACCTCAAGTTTCTTATGAAAGTGTCATTTCGTTTCGATTCGAATACCAATTATGATGTGGGACACATCCCACTGGTACTCAATTTCCCCTTCCCACATTCCTTGCGGCAAATCAGGCGAAACTTGAGCAACAGCAGCGTAGATTAAATTTTTTCAGGTCGGCCGAATTGTTTGCTACGGGAGGAACATATGCGCGGTCTTTAATGAAACCGCCGAATAGTTACTGCAGAGTTCGTTTCATGGTACCAGAACACACAGCGGGCACGCTCCACACCAGTGAAAG
The DNA here is from genome assembly GCF_023898315.1 of Schistocerca nitens. NCBI lineage: Eukaryota > Metazoa > Arthropoda > Insecta > Orthoptera > Acrididae > Schistocerca > Schistocerca nitens. The sequence goes on from NC_064624.1 coordinate 61,807,824, forward strand.
CAGCCATCTTAACAGTGCACAACGCTGGTGTTCCTGGTGGTCCAATGGGGCACTGATGGACTGAAGTACATGCAGGTTGTTTGCTGCTTAATCATACACCTACCGATTCTATATCTCAATACATTTCTGTATCATTCTAAAGTTGCAAATTCCTTTTTGACTCGCCCTGCACATCTCTATTTGGATTACATTCCTTATAATTAAAGTCACCTATTGGATTACCTGGCACCGAGAGAGTCTTGTAGAAGACTCTCTATAGCTTTAAATGGTGAAGTCTTCTGATTCGAAAACTTTATTTACCGAAATCACAATTAATCGTTCAGTGATGACTAGTTTCGGCAAATTTGAACTGCCATTTTCTAAATATTCTTCCTTAATACGTATTAATTATAACCTAGACGTCTGAGCTTGTAACCCCACACCCTGTATGAGTTGCAAACCATTGTCGCCACATCAGTAGTAGAGCTAGAACAAGCCTACAGGGCTTCCACGGACATTTCTGTGTGAAGTTGTCTATTTTAACTACAAGTTACTTGTGGTTTAATGTTTATGGCGAGCGTGGACTAGAGGTGGAAGATGGACGCTGATGATCTCATAGTATAGGTTTATTGTCTGCAAATGTTGCAACTCATGGTTGCTAATACACTGCCAGAAAAAAATTGGTGCTTTTGGAGGTTAATAGGTCACTCAAGATTTATTGTTGCAACACTGCATAAAGAGTACATGAAGTGGTAACACATACAGACGAATAGCACACACGGTTGGACGAACCAGGCATCGACCCAACCTGAGACATCCATATTAGCAAGTGGCGTAGCCACTACGGGCGGCAAAAAAAATGGTTCAAATGGCTCTGAGCACTATGGGACTCAACTGCTGTGGTCATCAGTCCCCTAGAACTTAGAACTACTTAAACCTAACTAACCTAAGGACATCACACACATCCATGCCCGAGGCAGGATTCGAACCTGCGACCGTAGCAGTCGCACGGTTACGGACTGCGCGCCTAGAACCACGAGACCACCGCGGCCGGCACGGGCGGCAACACAGGCGCTGACTCTGTCATCGAGTCAATAGTATGAGGGGCGAATACAGCCCTGGGATACGTGATGTCACGTCGTTGTGTAAGAGTCCTCGCTTGACACGTCGCACCTGTCACTTGTCGTCCCATCATACCCCACACCTGCTGGACTGGAGAGGAGTACAGAGACCGTGCCAGCCAGGGAAGTTGCCACACGTCTTGCAGGGCACATTGAGCTCGATGAGCAGTATGTGGGCGAGCATTATCCTCGTGGAGCAACACACCGTCTTCCTCTTACAAGAAAAGCAATAGAGCAGGTTTAACAACAGTCTGCATGTCCTCTCCAGGAACAGCACAGTAAGGCCAGTGTGTACACTCTTTGAGGTAGCACTCACCAGCTCTTCGCCGTATGCACAAACGACCGTCACTTGGATGCAGGCAAGTATCTGCTGCCGTCGCTGAAAACCAGGGCGCGCCATTGCTTCTTCCAGCTGAAGGAAGCCCTGGCGGCACCAGTCGAGCTCTCCACGTCGACGCTGTGGTGTGTGTGTGTGTGTGTGGGAGGGAGGGAGGGGAGAGGAGCTAAAAGTGTGGGTGCCCACAGTCTCACTGCTAATAAGTGGTTCACAACTGTTTGTGTTGACGCGTCTGGTCTCACGAGCTGTGTTACCTGCGCTGTGGTAGCTGTACGCCCTGTCGCCGCTGCCCCTGGAATAAGACGATTCTGGCGGCGCCAGGGCTGCGTGGACGTGCAGGAGCTCGTCTGCGAGTGCGAGAGTGATCACGTGACCACTGACAGCATCACAGAGTGGCGCAGCACGTGCAGCTTATGCGGCAGTTCTGCAAAAGGACGACAATTTGACCCTTTCCAGATGTACGAATATATGAAATAGTTATGAATATGATCAGGGATAAATTGAGTTTTGTGAAAAGAATATAAGATTTTTGGTTGGTTGATATTACGAAACATCCTGGTCTGGTAAAAAAGCAAGAGATTGTCAACAGACAGTCAGGCAGAAATTATCTAGCTGACTAGTTAGATTCATGGCTGACTCTAGAGGAAACATTTGGACTCCATAACGAAAATATCTGACCCTGATTTGTCGTATGAACATTCTAATGAAAATATCGGTTTTGATTACTTGAAGAGCATCAGTTTCATTCTTCCGTCTTTCATAGGTACTGAATTCGGTGTTCAGTAACTTTCATCAACTGATCAGCGTCGATACAATATTGCAAAGTTTAAAAGACGCGGCGGAACGGCATTTAAATATGACTGATACAATCTTCCAGAAGGAAAGAAATGATAGCTGTTCAGATATTTAGTCTCAATAGGGGGTTTATAGGTGAATGCAGTATTACATTCACCTCATATCCCTACTTAAAAAGCTGAAAGTGTCGCAAATAGTGAAGGAGCTGAGCTGTCCCACTCCCAGTGGCAGAGCGGTCGGCGCCGGGGCGTCGCTCCGCCCCCGCACGGCGGCAGCAGAGGCCGGCGCTGCAGCTGGTGAGGCGCTGCGGCCGCCCCCGCCTGCCTCAGTCAGCACAGCACTGCAGTCGGAGCAGTCCCACGTCGAACGGCGGCCTCTAGAGCTCTGTACACTGGCGTCAGTGTTGGGTTATTCGCGTGTGCAAACCGGAGTGACGTGAATAACACAGGCGGTGTACGCCGAAATGCTGCATCCGCGTTGACGATTTGTTCACCTGATTGTTCCGTAAACTTGTGTCTCTGATCCTACTGGTGAACGTAATACAGTACTACGCTCGCTAGAAGTGTTCTTTGATGGAAACTAATACCTACCATAGTACGTTACACAGAATATGCTGGAGTATGGTGAACACGGCTGCTTGTTAAATCACTGACCCTGTATCAATTGAAACAAAGAATAGGAGGTGCCCACTGTGATTTCGTGACAAGCCCAGTGGTTGTAGGCTGTTCAGTTACAGACACGTTTGCTGGATGTACGAGTACGGTGTGGATGACTGATTTGATCATTTCTGACACAATACAACTTTCACTGCTCCAAGTTATTCGTTCTTTTGAGAATAAAAGTTGTACTACAATGTGTTGAGCATTTATTGCTTATAACACAGCTTCAATATATTTACTGTTAAATGGTAGACGTCTATTAGTACGTTTTTGACCCTGCCGGTTGCAAGCCACGTCAATGCGATCACGCGACATGTGTTGGCGACATGTTTACACTGGCGGGTTTTATGCCAGATGTGAAGACACACTTCCGTTGTGGAAACTATTAAAAGCATACCGCATTGAAGTCCGGCAAAATTTTGACTTTCAGCAAAACATCGCCATTCTTGGTGATACTGTCCTTTTTTTTTAAGTTATTTCTCTCGTTTCTTCTTCAACAATGGCTGTTTTGTGTGCCAAGGGAGAATAGAGCCGTGTCTAACTAACATGTTTGGTGTAAATCTGTCCATTAGTGGGAAGCTACTATCGCAGGATCGCGATTTCTCGCCTCCAATTCGTATTTGCGTAAGTGGAGCTTTGCGGATATGCGCCAGGAATACTCCACGCTTTTACGTGTGTGTGTGTGTGTGTGTGCGTGTGTGTGTGTGTGTGTGTGGGAAGTGCGTCACGTCCTCGCTGTGACAGCATGCAGTTAGCGGTCAGCGGGCAGCTAACATCCCGTTTGCGGTCTGAGCCGCTTCGCGCTTCCGACAGCCCGGCTGTGGGCGTCGCAACAACACAGGGCGAGGGAGGCCAGCGAGCGACACGGGCCGAGTCCACACAGTAGGGGGTACAGCGCACGGACAAACCCAGAATCACTGTAGTGACGACACGTGGCTGCAGTCGACTCTTACCGATACGTCGATAAGCAGTACAGAAAACGTAAAATAAAATTCAGAATTTCCATCGTTGTGCAGGAGCAGCGAGTTTGAAGGTGCTGCACACTTTTGAATCGGCACCTTCCAAAACGTTGAATCCGTCGTCCTTGCCATGCCGCCACTACGCTCTCTGCCATCTAGACCTAAATCTATGGCCGGCCGGTGTGGCCGACCGGTTCTAGGCGCTTCAGTCTGGAACCGCGCGACTCCTACGGTCGCAGGTTCGAATCCTGCCTCTGGCATGGATGTGTGTGATGTCCTTAGGTTTGTTAGCTTTAAGTAGTTCTACATTCTAAGGAACTGATGACCTCAGATGTTAAGCCCCATAGTGCTCAGAACCATTTTGAACCTAAATGTATGGCCTGACACCCTTTGTCTCTTACATGATGCGAGTCTCACCATGGCTTCATGCGAAATACCTACAAAGAATTTAAAATAAATTTCGTCCGTTCCGAATAGCTACACCCATTGGTAACCGCTTCATTAAGTTTTAAAGATATAAATAACTAATTTATAAATTTTATATAAGAATATAAGGAGAAGATTAAATCGATTAAGTAGACATATAGATATCAGAGTAGCAAATTTTAGCTGTTGATTATCAGTGCAACAGAGAATACAGAGAATCTGTGGTACACTCATGCCGTTTATGTACGAAGTAAAATATCCGACAATGTACATTAAATTACTCCAATGCCTCCTCCACCTACACTGTTTGGCGGAAAGACCCTCGCCGCCGTGGGGTGGCGTGCGTGCCTCAGTGATGCACACAGCCGTACTGCAGATACAACAACGTGGAAGGGGCGTCTATGCAGGAGCCAGACCAACATATGGTTCCCGTACAGGGGCAGCAGCCTATACAGAATAATGCTGAAGGTGTGATGGGTAAATCCAGTTCTTAACGAAAAATTACATAATCGAATGGATGAAACATATAGAAGGAATCGACTGACAGCAAACGTCTTCAAGTATCGAGGAATCGTTAGTCAGGTAATGGAACAAAGTGTGTGGTAGTACAGAAAAAACAAAGAAGCTAAGCAGTGAATGGTTGGAGGTATCAGGAATTCTTTACGTCATTAGCTACAATTGACAACATTACTTACAGATATTAGCATCCATAGGTTTAGTACTGATTCGCAGGGCAATTTGAGACACATTGCTCATGATATCCAACCTGTAGATTACGAACGACTGTGCAAAGAGTGTTACTAAAATAAGGGTCAAAGTTTAGCTTCGAGATAGGGATTTTCTTATGTCAGTCCCATACTCTTCTACCTGTGTTCTTCAGAAGTACAGTGCAATGTTCTTTCGGACATGCATACATATATGCACGCTTGCATGTCCGAAGAAACATTGCATCGTATTTCTGAACAACACAGGCACTTCAGCATAGCATTTATCCGCCGATACCGGGCAAGCGACTGTCAGCTAACATGTCTGCAAATCAAATGGCTCTGAGCACTATGGGACTTAACTTCTAAGGTCATTAGTCCCCTAGAAAGTAGAACTACTTAAACCTAACTAACCTAAGGACATCACACACATCGATGCCCGAGACAGGATTAGAACCTGCGACCGTAGCAGCACCGCGGTTCTGGACTGAAGCGGCTAGATTAGCTCGGCCACAGCGACTGGCGTGAAATTCTATTAGGTAAATTTACAGAAAAGGAATTCGAGGCAAAATGTGCTACATTTACGTTGAAACTATTGCACGTCTCAAGTAGGAACCTCGAGAACGAAGCAAGAGAGATTAATGTGCGTACAATGGTATCTATTCTGTCACACACACTTGTTAAATATGGCAAAGAAACAGTAGATACATTCGTTAAGGTTGTTACCAAGTACCATTAACCATGCTGTATTATTCATTGATCAATCATTAGTGATTGTTTGCTTAATGGTTCCTCTAAAATATGATACTCAAAAATAAGGCTTGCATGTCATTGCCAGGGGAGCTGATGGACATCAGAACAACTTGTGCCACCTATCGCAGATCGCGACGGAAAGGGCGGTGTTCTTGTGGAACATCGTCTCCTACTCACCCAGCAGAGGCAGGACAACACTCTGGACACCTGCAGAGTTCAGTAATTCCTCAGACACAGGAGGATCGTTTCATGTTTAAGATCCCCAAGCCACGCAACTGCGAGTGTATCTGATTTGTCACTTCTGAGGGAACTGTGGTATGTAATGGAGAGTAGTGAATGAATGTCTTGTCCTGTTGAAAGATCACTCCCAAAAGTAGCACAGGAGTACAGCTTGGAGGAATCCAGCACAGTTTAGTGTTCCCTAACAGAACAACATGGGTTATTTTAAGTTACAGTTGGCCACAAAGGATATTTAAAAACTGATCCTTTAACCTGTAACACAGAATATGAGGAACATCTGCGCTAGAGCAGCTGTGTGATTCAGAAAGTTAGTCAAAAAGAGCTGTCCAGCTGAAGCAACACATCCCAGTAAAGTTGTCCAAAAGGCAGCAGACCAGGCTTGTTGTATCTAGCAAATTCTGTGTTTTCCGACCAAACACCACTGGTTATTTTGGCTTATTATTCTGTCCAGCATGAAACGACAATAAATCAGCATGTCTGGGAAAGGTGAGCTGAGCAACACCATGCAGAGGAGATCCGTGTAACACAATAACTGTGTAGATGGGTGTCGTTCTGAGCAAAGGTTAAATCAGCTGGTTTTGTAGGAACGGTGTAGGAACAGGTCTGGTGTATACTGCTCTCATCAGGGTGCCGTGAACAGGCTTCAGGGGCTACTTTCAGCCACAACAGAACACGACATGCAACCTGGAATAGCTCTTAGATGTCACAACCAGGTTGGTTGAGCTACTTCAGCACGACTGGAGCTATGAGTGAGGCGCATTGTCGTGCTGGTAGATACCAGTGTTGGAGGGTCAGTGCAGGCTAACACTTCTTATGTTCTCCACAGTTCAGCGTCTCCTTGACAAACACCAGGCTTCGTTTCAACCCTACGTTTCCGCACAGCATGATATATTAATCTGGTCTTGCATGTCTTCATGGTGGGACATAATCTGTATCACATCAAATGTATCACTGTAACACAGCATGGAAGGTGAGGTAATGCTGATAATGTACGAACGGCAGCAGAGCAGGCTGGATGTTCCCGCTAACTTCCGTTTTACCTCCACAACCACCACATGTGATCTGCTGTAAACCTATAATATTCACTCTCACCTTTAAAGTTATCTTTCATATCAGACTCTATAACGTTTCCACGTAAAATATGCTTTATAACTATGCAATTACAATTTTATTTATGTATATACAGACACTGATTACGTCTGTGAGCTCTCAATAATAATAGAATAGAGACAATTATGATATATTTTGTATTTGTAAAGGATTAAGTAGTGGATTTGTGAAATAATATCTGTGTCGGCGAGTTCTGAAACCGCCACAGAAAACAATTAATGAAGAAAAACTCAAAAGTTTTCATCACAATCAGCCATTTTATAAATAGTAGTGTAAGAATAATATTGTCGTTGTCGTCTTCTTGGAGTCACATAGAGAGGAGGAACCTGTGACGCTATGTTTAACACGTAGGTAGTTTTCATTTGTCAAGATTGTAAGCAGGACGCTATTAGGCGCTGATTATTAAGAATGGTGTGTGAAATTGTTGTTCGAGTATTAAATGTAGTTGTGTAATGAGAATTCGTATGGTACTATTGGAAAGCTTGCCTGGTATTTTACACATCTATTTGCGACACTTTCAGCTTTTTAAGTAGTGTCCGCGGTGCAGAGCTGCGACACGGCGGAGCGAGCCGCCGCCGCGGCAGATTCAAATCTGATAATAAGGGCAATCATACGGCAATAAGCGGTCAGGTGAAAAGTGCATTTAAAATTATTTCTCACAGCAGTTCGAGGTCTGAGTACAAAGCAGCAGATTTTACGTTCTGTTTCACAGGCGGACGCGGGCTGCTAATATTGTAAACTTTAACAGTGTCAAAATTAACATACTTTCATGTTTCAAAAGGAAACCTTGCTAAACAAAAATTATGCGCTAGTAAAAGATACAGAAAATGGGTCGAATGACTCTGAGCGCTATGGGACTTAACCTCTGAGGTCATCAGTCTCCTAGAACGTAGAACTATTTAAACCTAACTAACCTAAGGACATCGCACACATCCATGCCCGAGGCAGGATTCGAACCTGCGACCGTAGCGGTCGCACGGTTCCAGACTGTAGCGCCTAGAACCTCTCGGCCACCACGGCGGGCCAAAAGTTATAGAAAAAACATTTTTTGGTTAATAATGATAGTCTTATGCTCTAGTGTTAGCCATGGCACTGATTAATAATTAATGTTGACGAAAAATCCACTGCAAGGTTTAAGCATTGCGTACGGTAGCTTCATTGTTTTTGATAACAGAAATAATTTCAGAACATTTTTACGATAACTATACCAGAGGTGGATATGTCGTGCATTCTACTGAGTTACAGTAACAAAATTGTTCATTTAATAAGAAGCCAGTTCCCGTATTATAATAATTAATCTCATTTGTTCGCAACATACAATTAACCAAAGTAAACCACTGTACAGAAAAAATAACTCGAGCGCGAAAACTCATGCAATGAATTTTGGCAATAATATCCCACATACTAGCAAAAGTACGGCAGCTAACAAATCTGGGCCTGGGGTAGGGGGACACACAGTAATACGGTGTGACCTCCAGAACTGGAACCTGGGGGAGGAAATCGACATAAAACTAGAGTCTCCATATGTCCATCTCTCAGTCACTTCCAGTTGTTCCATGTCACTTCATCCTTAAGCCGCGAGTTAACGTCATTCCATTCCAGTCTGGGCAAAATACGTGAAATGCAAGCAAACCCTGTAATATGCAGGCAGGGGTAAATAAAAATGGCGGGGACTAATCGATACGATTGGACGTGAATGTGTGCACATAACAACACCCTGTGACGTATGTGCCGGCCACGTGATCCAGACCAGTGCAGAGCGCAGTGCCAGCTGTGTCAGTGCGAGTGGAGCAGTGCAAGGGAGACGACGGTACTCACAGAGGAGCAGCGGGTGTCCGTTGTGGAAAGTTACGTGACAAAAAGGCATTGGAATGGTGCGTTTAGTTGTTTGTCGAGAAGTTTAATGGTGTCAAAGTGCCAGCAAGAAACGCCACGCAACGCTTAGTCCAAAAACGGCATCAGGCAGTATCTGTTTTGAACAAGTCAAAAAACATTCCGAAACATGCCTGGACACCAGAAAATGTGACTGGAGCTCACCAGAAAATGCTATAATGTCCTATCAAAGCAATCCGACGCCTGTTGCAAAAAACTGGAATGACACGTCCATCATGCTGACGAATATAGCTGGGCCTGCACATGCATCCCTACTGAGTGTCTGTTGTTCGCGCATTAAAACCAGCAGAGTTCCCTTAGTGCCTCCAGTTTTGTGATTGGCTTCTTTATGTCTGACGAAGCCTGGTTTCACCTGAGTGGTTATGTCAACTCACAGAATCACAGGTTCTGTGGAGCGGAGAATCCATATAATTTCCACAAAATGCAGCTGCATTATCGCAACGATGGGGTTTGGTGTGCAGTGTCTGCACACCACGTTATTGGCCCCATCTGCTTTCATCAGAGTCTGACTTCGGGGCGTTACATTGCCAACATTTTGAAGTCATTTCTGGAAGCACTAACGGAGTAGGTAAACACCTACAGTTAGTTTCAACAGGATGGAGCAGCTGCCCATACAGCCAGCCAAATCTAGCAGTCATGTGTGTCAGAGTTGTTAGCGGAGATCAGTCTGGTCACGACCGTAGCTGGCCAGCCATTTCACCTGATCTGTCACTGTGCAATCATTTTGTATGGGGAGCCCTCAAGTGTAGGGTGTGTCGCAACAACCCTCATAGTCTTTAAGGACTGCAGCAGAGCATTTGGGATGAGACTGCATCAATCCCAGCGGTCCAGCTTCGATCCACGTTCAGCAGCTGCCTGACCAGGACCCACAAGTGCCAAGAGGTGGACGGTGGTCACTGGCGACATCTGCTACAGACAGGTCAGTACTGTATTTCCTTCACCCTGCTGTGTTACTTCGTACCCTGGAACTCTGTCCTCTGGGCCAGTTTTATGCCCCACCATATAAACTGGCGAGCTATATTGAAGGCTAAATTCATCATCAACTCTCATCACAACCACATTTATTCTCAGATCATTAGTTTGTAACTCGACAGCATGACATAGCTAGCAATTAAGGAGATGCAACATTGATGATGTGCCACGAAAATTGCTCTGGGCCACAAACTCCGTTACAGCATGGAACTAAGTTTCTGATCATGACGTTCTTATGTCGTATGTTCTCGAAATTCCTTCCGTGTTAAATATGAACAAAAAGTTCAAGTTCACAAGAAATATCTCCATCGTCATTATCAAAAACAACAGATTACCACTGGGCTACCAGACAAGGGGTCGCTGGCGGCCCCACCGTATACATTGTCGAATGCTGTTTTCTCAAGTTGTGATGTAAATAATTTGGCGAATTACTTTATAGTCTCCTTGGGGTAAGAAAATGACCGTCATTCCGGTGAAAGCCAATGCCCTACATTCTGATGTCTACAGCCTCTTACACAGCAGAAAATGTAAGACATGAATGGCGTGTCGCATTTTTTATTGAACATAACATCCATGTCCGTCTTCCGAGAATTACCTGCCCCTTTCTCTTCATTCGTATTAAATATATTTTAGTTTTCTAACATTCTGTACTTTTTTCGAGTGTTTTTCTGTGGTTTAGTAAACAGTTCTATCATACACAGTTCCGAAAACTCGTGACGGCGTAACCAGCGTCTGACAGGCATACGCAGACGTAGAAAGCACCTGTCGTAGAAAACTGCCGTGTCGCGGCACGCCTCACGCGGTTATACACGTCTGTGACGTCACGACATCAGCACTTGTGACACGGTTATTACGAGCTAGTCTGACCCAGCACATCCAGTCTGGAGAGGTCGGCCGTACATTCTTTTCACTACATTAATGCTTTGTAAGTGTCCAGAATTATGAAGGGCAAATTCTACATTTGTTTTTGCCTCCTCAGCGGTATTGTGTTGCGTGGTTCTCGTATTTGTCTGTCTTCTCTGTAGAAGCAGTGGAGATAACTCAGTGCAGTCGCAGAGTGGCGCTGAGGCGGCCTGCGGCAGGGCACACACTTTCCACGCGTCGCCGCTGATTCTGCATAAAGCCTCGATGCAGCTGACATCAGTACCCCATTCCCACCCGCTTCCTTTCTTCCCCCCCCCCCCCCCCACCTCAATTTACATATAAAAATACATATTCCTCACACACTGTCAGTCGAACAACGACGAATACAATACTGAAATTTTTTTGTTTTAGTCTTCAATAGCAGTTTATTTATTTTGCTACTGGTTAAGTTTACTTCCCAAGTAGATGTAACGTGTCAAATACAAAAACCTGACACAGTTACTTCGGAAGTGAGGGTCACGAATGCGTGCCAGAGGATGGCCTGAGGATGGTAGTGTGTACCGCAACTGGTAGCTGGGAGGCAAAATAAACAAACTGCGGCTATAGACTAAAACCAACATTTTCAAAACAAAAATAAGCGCTCATTTTCACCTTCTTGTATCAGTCCACCTCAACATTATTTCACCTCGGTTTGAGGGCGGTTTGGTCGACCTGTTATAAGTAGTCACGTAATCGGTTTGATAGTTTATGCTTAACGGACCTGAAAGCATCGACGTACAGTGAGTTTTCTTTAGTCACCAATGTATTTGTTTACTGTAACAGATTTGTCCGAGTTGGCTACACCAGCCTCTCGTGCACTTTGGTCCACCCGCCTATGTACTGCGCACTCGGCTGAGGTTCAGGCACGTTTTTTTTTTTTTTTTCCTTATTGTGATTTCATTCCCCTGCCCCATATGGGCAGGGGAGGGCTGCCAGCAGCACAATCCGCCGTTCTTCAGCCGAGCGACACGACAACTAAAATAAGAAGAAAATGTTACATACATAAGGCGATAAAACAGGGGAACATAAAACAGAGTAAAGGGAGAAAATTGAGGTAAAATTAGACTGACAGGGAGACGTTCATGAGGGACAGTTAAAAAAGTCACCGGAAAGTTAAAAAACACAGTTGGCGATGCTTAAAACACAGAGAAGACACTGAATGGACATGCACAGGTTAAAAGTCGGCCACAGTATTAAAAAAACTCCAGAACAACACACATAAAACCCACTTGTAGCACACACGATGAAGAATAAAACTGCCAGGTGCGACCTGCCAAGGGAAAGGTCAGAGAGGATGGAAAAGGAGGGAGAGCAAGGGGCAGCAGGGGAAGCAGCAGGATGAAGAGAATAGGGGTGTCAGCGGGTACATGAAGAGGCCAGGAGATACATGTGGCTGGAGATGAAGAGGGATGACAGGGCAGGAGGGAGTGCACTGAAAGAGGGCACAAGAGAGGGAGGGAAGTAGGAGGGGGAAGCCACTCTGGAGGAAGAAGGGAGAGGAGAGGGAGCCCTGAGGAGGAGGCAGGAAGATGGGGTTAGATTTGGTAGGAAGGGTAGAAGTCAGAGCGAAGCTCATTATCTGGGAGGGGTAGACGGTGGAAGTTGAGTTGAGATAGAGGGTGTGGAGATGGAGAGAGGGTGGGACACAATGGTAAAGGCGCGGCAACTGGTTGCGGGTGGAGAGGAAGAGAGACACCTGGGGGTGAGGGGGATCAAGGCGGCGGACAATACATAGTGTGCAGATGTGTTCAAAAAAAAGGAGGGGGAAGGGGATGAGGTCGTAGAGGATGCTCGTGAGGACGGAAGGCGGATGTGGAAGACAAGGCGGAGCGCAAGGCGTTCGAGGATTTGGTGGGTTTTATAGAACCGGGGAGGGGCGGAAATCCAAGCTACGCTGGCATAACAGAGGATGGGGCGGATCAAGGGTTTGTAGGTGTGAAGGATGGTGGAAGGATGCAGACCCCACGTCCGGCTGGACAGGAGTTTCAGGAGGCGGAGGCGGTTGTGAAGTTTGTTTTGGATGATAAGGAGATGGGGAGTCCAGGTGAGGTGGCGATCGATTGTGAGGCCTAGGTATTTGAAGGTAGGAGTGAGGTGGATAGGACGGCCATAAATGGTGAGGTAGAAATCATGGAGGGGGAAGGAGTGGCTGGTGCAGCCTAAGATCATCGCCTGGGTCTTGGAGGGATTGATATGGAGGAACCGCTGGTTGCACTAAGTGGTGAATTGTTCAAGGTCGGTTTGGAGGGTACGTTAGGACCATTGAAGAGTAGGATAAAGGGCTAGGAAGGTGGTGTCATCAGCAAACTGGAGAAGATGAACAGATGGGGGAGGTTTGGGCTTATCAGCAGTGTACAGGAGATAGAGGAGAGGGGAAAGGACAGAACCTTGGGGCACGCCGGCAGAGTGATAGAAAGTACTGGAGTTGGAACTGTGGATAGTCACATAGGAGGGATGATGGGAGAGGAAGGAAGCAACGAGACGGATGAAGTTGAAGGGGAGAGCATTGGTCTGGAGTTTGAAGAGGAGCCCAGGATGCCAGACACGGTCATTGGCGATCTGGAGAACAAGGGAAACAAAGATATCAGAGCAACGGGAGTTAATTTGGAGGGAAAGAAGATTGGTAAGGTTAAGGACCTGGTCGTCGGCGGAGAAGGAAGGCCGGAAGCCACATTGGGTAAGGGGAAGGAGGTGGTGCTGGTTAAGGTGGCGGTGAATACGGTGAGAGAGGATGGCCTCGAAGTCCTTACTGAACATGGAGGTGAGGCAGATGGGACAATAGGAAGAGGTATCAGAGGGGGATTTGTTAGGTATAGGGAACAGCAGGACATGGGAAGTCTTCCACAGGTTGGGGTAAAATCCAGTGGAGAGGAGGACATTGTAGAAGGTAGCAAGGACAGACAGGAAGGATGTGGGGGATTCCTTGAGGTGGTGGTAGGTGAAGCCATCATGACCAGGGGCGGTGTTGCGTTTGGAGCAGTGATTGGAGTGTTGATGTCTGAGGGGGGTAACCGATCCAAGTACTGGAAACAAGGGGCGAGCGGAGGGACAGAGGTGTCCGTGCGGTCAAGGACAGTGGGGAAGAGGGAGGAATCAAAATGGGGATCATCAGGAATGGAGAAGACCTCGGATAGGTGGGAAGCAAAATGGTTAGCCTTACTGAGGTTGTCAGGAAAGGGTCGACCGTCATGGAGTATGGGGTAATGCAGGGTGCGATGGCTACCAGTAAGGCGGTGGAAGGCTGACCAGTACTTGGAGGAGTTGACAGGGAGGGTGGAGTTGAGGCGTGTGCATGTCTGGCACCAGTCCCGACGTTTTTTTGCTGTAAGGAGTTTCCAGATGTGTCTCTGTAATTGCCGGTGGCAGGTGAGAGTATCCCGGTCACGGGTGCGGATGAAGGAGCGGTAGAGCCTGTGGAATTCACGCAGAAGAAGCACTGCCTGTGGAGGAAGCGTTGGGCGGTGAGAGTGGATGAGTTTGGAAGGGACATGAGCCTCCACAGCGACAGTTATGGTCTTCTGGAGGAAGGAAGAGGCATGGGTGATTTCATCAGGGTGGTGAAATGTGAGGGGGTGGCTTTCGACCTGTAAGGCAATGGATTCCTGTTAGGCATCCCAATTGGCACAATGGACAGGCTTTGGAGGGGCAGCTGTGTGGGTGGCTGCACGGGTGGGACAGGTGGATGGTCACTACCAACGGGAACGAGGACATAAATGGCGATGCAACCAAGGAGGTTGGGGGAAGCGAGGATAACATCGGGGGTGGAGTTACTTTCAGGATGGGTGTGCTGTGGGAGAGGAACAAGGTCAACATGGAGGGTGGCAAGGAACTGATGCCACCGCCGAAGGGTGGAAGGGTCACAGCTGTGGATGTTGAGGTCAGCGGCGATCACATAGGTGGAGAAGGTACGGTGAACATGGGAAATGAAGTCAAAGGGGAGAGGAGCTGCATGGCAGACATAGATAGTGGCACAGGTGATGGTGAGGGAGGGAAAAAATAGGCTGAGGGGTTCGGACGGGTCATTGAGGACGGGTTGTGGCTGGACAGGGAGATGCTTGAGGTGGCCTATAGCGACCCCGCCTTGGGCTAGGGGTAGGGGATTGTCAGTGCAGTGAAGGAAATAGGGGGAGGTGCGGACAACAGGGTGGGGTTGGAGGAAGGTTTCATTAAGGATGAAGGAGTCAACCTGGTGCTGGGAGAGGGTATACATGAAGGGGTATTTGTTTGCAGGGAGGGAGAGAAAGTTGAGGTAGAGGAGATGATACTGCTGATGCGCCAGGAGGTTGGAGGTGGGAAGGATGCGGAAAGGGGAGAGAGGGGCCTAAACGAGGGTGTCGAGGCAGGTGAAGGTAAAGTGGGCCTGGTTGTGGGAGTAGGTGGCATAGGTGTTTAAGTGGAAAACAGAGCAGGCAGCAAGGGAAATCTGCTGGAGTGTGTGAGGGCGCTGGAAGTGGTGGATGTTCTGCAGGACAATGGTGAGGAGCCGGATGATGTCTTCTGCTGTAGGGGGAGGACGGAGGGAACTGTGAGGGTGGATGGTTGAGTAGACGCGGCGAACGGGGACAGTGAGTTCAGGGTTGCTGGGAGGGGGTTTGGCTTTGCATTTGGAGGAATAGGTGTGTGAGGTTCATTGCAGATGTTGCAGGAAGGGGGGAGGCGAGGTTGGGACAATGTTTAAGGAGTGGGAGGATTCCCAATGGGGCTGGTGGGTCGGTTCTTGCGGTTTTGGGTGAGGTGGTCGTTGTACAGGAGACAGCGCTGGCAGTGGTAGGAATGAGGAGGGGAACGGGTCAGGTCAACAGGGTGGCAGCAGTTGAAAATCAGGGGTCCCTGCGTGAGGAGGTGGTCAATAGAGGAGGTGGACTCGGTAAATATATGCATGATGAAAGTAGGGCCAGAGGAGTTGTAAATATGGCGGGCCAAGCGGACTTCCAGGGCAGGGTGGGCATTCAGTTCTGCCAACACCTCAGCCTCCGTGACCACAGCACTGAGTTTTGTGATGGCGGCAGTGAGGGTCGGTGGACAACGAGGCGGTTGGGGCTGATGAGAGGAGGATGTAAGGAAGGGGGTCAGGGAAGCATGGGGCCCAAAGGTGATGCAGGGAAGACGCCGGAGGAGATCAGTATGGAAAGAGGGAGAGGGAGACTTGATGAGAACAGAGTCTCTGTGAGGGATAAGTTGGGTGATGGGTGCAGCGGGGATGAAATTCTGGATTTCAAGGGTGACGGTGCGAGCATCCAGGAATTTCGGATCAGGGTTGGCTAGGACGAAGGTATACAGTGAGGGGGCTGGAGAGGAGGGAGGTGGGGTGGTATCCATGGTGGGGTCAGAGGGAGGTGGGGCAGGCAGTGGCTTTTTGGAAGATTTTTATGCGGGTGTTGCCTGGGAGGAGGGATGAGGGACTGGATGGAAGGGGAGATTGTGGAAGGCAGGGCCCTCCTGTGACGCAGTAGCACCGAGTGAGAGGGTAGGGCACTCTGTGGTGGCGGCTGTGGTGTGGCGGGCGGTGACTCGGGCAGGGAAAGCAGTGGTAGTTGCAGGGGGGAGAGGGGGAAAGTCGTCTCGGTGGGCGACAGGAGCGGAAGGGGGGGCGGGAGCAGGGGCAGGGGCAGGAGCAGGGGTAGGAGCCGGAGTGACATACAGGTGGGGATACAGTGATGCAGATATAGATGGGGAGGAGTCTGTGAGTAGGGGAGGTGGATGAGACAGGTTAATCCCAGAGGAAGCACCCCATGATGTTACAGTGGGAGCAGGTGAAGGGGAGATGATGGTGGTAGTTGGGGTGTCCATGATTGCAGGCAGTCCCCAAGGGCAACAGGAGACGCCGAAGTACAAAAGGAACTAAAAGGGGGGGGGGGTGGCGACGAGCACTGGGCGACGGCGAGCACAGGGAGACGGCGGCAGCGGCGGCGGCGGCAGCAGCAGCAGCAGCAGCAGTAGCAGCGAGCAACGAGAGACGGCGACCCGGCGGCGGCGGTGGCGGCGGCGACCCGACGGCAGGCAGCAGTGACAGCTTGCAGACGGGCAACAACACGACAGGCGCGGTTGGGGATCTTCCACGTCGAAGATACACCCTGAGTGTAGCCCAGGCAGCGTGAGTCCTCGATCTGGAAGTGAGGGAATCCAACCCTCGAATCCGTCGAAGCACCTGTCCTCCAGGCTTTGTAGCACAGCTGCGGGCGCCTGTAGGCTGCCCTGTGGGGTGTGGCCAGCACACAGCGCTAAGCTGGCGGCAGCGGCGCTCGCGTATATCAGGAGTGCCGCCAGGCCGCTGTCATCTAGGCATGTGCGTTCTGGCAGGCTTCCGAACTGGACGCGTCGCGATGGCAGAGTTTGGAACTTTACTTGCTAATTAATACACATGAATAGTCACACTTGATACGTCGAAGTATGCTATGATTGTGTTTACCATTCGCAATAAACGTAATTTAAATTCTACGTGGCTAATTTCGGTTACTGATACACTCCCTGGACTTACCTAAAAAGAACATCTGAGATGTGGCTATTTGCTGGTTTCACATTAGAAACTACAAGGAGGAAGGAAACTCCTTGACCTCGCTACCTACCCGCTTTCACAGGCAGTGATTTGTGCACACGTAAGTGGAGCGTATGATTTTCTCAGAAGCGCTCTCTATCAGAAATGTTGCTCCAAGGCTTTGATAAAAACAGGAGCCACAATTCAATTTTTTGCAGCTATGGTTTTTAATTTCTGGTAAGTGTTATGAACCATGTTGTTAGTCACTGTGAAACATCCAAATGTTCAAATGTGTGTGAAATCTTATGGGACTTAACTGCTAAGGTCATCAGTGCCTAAGCTTACACACTACTTAACCTAAATTATCCTAAGGACAAACACACACACCCATGCCCAAGAGAGGACTCCAACCTCCGCCGGTACCAGTGATACAGTCCAGTCTTAGACCGCTTGGCTAATCGCACGCGGCTGTGAAACATCCCCTTAGAAAATTTTGTATTACTGTGGTGATAAACCTCTTACGTTATTTGATTTTCAAACAGCTGAGCAAAACTGAACGTACTCAGACATTTATCTCTTTACTTATTCTTATCATCCCTATACTGACACACAATATTTTTAAGCGCAACGCAATCTGAATCTCAATAAGCCCTACAAAAGTACCCCCCCCCCCCCCCCCAGTAGCTGAGTGGACACAGTCTGCTTTCCGCAGCGCTGCGGCGAGGACCTCTTGTTTACGTCCCGTCCGCGCGGTCGCGAGTGCCCGTAGTTGTTTACTACTGCGTTGTCGCTAGTTTAGAGTCCATCACTACCGACGCAACATGGCACATTCATACAGACAAACCACCATCAAACCGATCATGCACGACCGCGAGCTTTTGAAGTGGAACGTTTTCTACGTGACGACGTCAAAATTGACCCGCGAGACATAATTGGTATCCATCTCTCTATCACGAGCAGTGTTGTCTACGTCAAGCTAGTAAGTGATGAGGTGTGCAACAGAATCGTGAGCGCACATGCGAACGATCTTAAATTCAAACATTCTGATGGCCATATTGGGGCGGTCTCTATCGATCACGCGGGGCTTGGCCTCCGTACGATACGCGTCTTCGAACTCCCTTTCGAAGTACCACCGGACGTAGTCACCGCGGCTTTCCAGCCCTACGGCAAAGTGATCAGCCATATGGCCGAAAAATGGACCACCTTTACAACGTACCCCGTTCTTAACAGGGTACGACAGATTAAAACTGAACTGACCAAACATGTTCCGTCATATCTTGTCATCGGCGGATGTAGGGCGATCATTATGTATGACGGTCAGCCACGCACTTGCTCTGGTTGTGGCCAAGTAGGGCACGTCCGGTCGGATTGTCTCCGACGACGGCTTACTCAAATCCCGACAGGTGAATCTATGACTCCTTCTACGGTGACGACCCTTCCTCTCAATTACGCCGAAGTTACACGGGCAGCAACCTTTTCCGATGCTGACGACATTAGTCCGATAGCCGCCCCCGATGGAGAGACCAAAATGGCTTCTGCAGTACAGGATCCGGCCTCTACAACGGCGCCCCCACCTGAAGATAATCACCGACCGACCTTGCAAGAAGGCGTGGATGCCAGGATGGACATTGACCCACGGGTTGTGCCGACAGCGGCTTTTCTTCCAGACACCGGAGCAGCTGACGAAATCCACCCACATTCACATACTGAAACACACGTCCGTAAACAGCGTTCCCCGCGAAAACACAAGAGACGGCGGCGTGCTCCATCGGACGAGTGTTTGCACCGATCGTCTGACATGGACTGTGGAAATTCCGACGACGGTACCGGCGGTACAGAGGCCGCTGTAACTTCACACATCGCCGTGGTGACGGCTTCAGCCCCTCAGACCCCACAGCACAGCAGGATCACAAGCAGACAACCGCTGCCGATTCCCAGCCAGCAGAGCCGATGGAGTCAGCGCCGAGTGCCGCAGCAGCCACTAACAGCCACCAACAGCCGATGGTGTTTCATGGCGACTGGGCGGACGACTGTGAGGAACACTCCTTGCCCATCGTGTCGGACGACACGGGGGGAAATTTACCCCACCAGTGTTGATCCTTTCCCGCCGTCAGTTACAGTGACGAGACAGCCTTACCAGGGTATTGATGGCCAACACGGATGCTGTGGATAGACCTCAAACTTATCGCGTTGCAACTATAAAGATCAACACTATACGGACGCGCACTAAGTTATCCTTGCTTCAGGATATGTTGAACTCTGCTTCCATCGACATAGCCCTTCTTCAGGAAGTGTACGTCGACGACTTCCCAGGCATGTACGGTTACGATGCTTGCGTCTCTCCAGCTTCCTCAACAGGCAGCAGTGTCGCTGTACTTCTTCGGGAAGGGATAGTGGCGGACGATATCCTGTTTCTGCCTGGGGCAAGAGGAATGGCACTCACAGTACTGGGTGTCCGCCTTATCAATATCTACGCACCTTTCGGGACGGACAAACGTCGCGAACGTTCACGATTCTTTGCGGAAGACGTCGCCCCGCTCTTCCAAGGCCGCCACGACCATCTGGTGTTTGGAGGTGACTACAATTGCGTACTGGCGCCCAGAGATCAACTCCTACGACATAATCCGTGCCCGGAACTCGGGACGCTAATTCGAGACCTGCAGATGGTGGACACTTGGGAACATCTTCACGGCCACCGACCGGGATTCACGCACTTCACAAGTCACTCTTCCAGTCGTATCGATCGGATTTATGTCTCACGCTCTCTCGCCGCTGGAACACAGGATGCGGAACTGTGGCCTGCAGCATTCTCGGACCACTCAGCTTACATTTGTGCCGTCACCCTGCGGCGGCAACAAGTGTGGAGAAGCCGCAGCCTGTGGAAATTAAACATCGCTCACCTGTCGTACCCGGATTGCCGCCAAGCCGTTGAGGATACGTGGCATTCGTGTGAAAATCGCCTCCGTGCATATCCCACAACGATCCGCTGGTGGTTGGACTGCGCCAAACCGGCACTGAGGCGAACGTTGATAACCTACGGTCGTGACCACGCTACTTGGCGAAGACATACACTCGACTTTTACTTCCGGGTCCTGCGCGACTGCGATGCTATGGCGCCGTCTCCGGAACGACAAACGGCGGTCCACCGTGCTAAGGCTCAGATCCTAGCTCACGTGCGACGCCACCTAGAGGGGGTAGTCATCCGCTCGAGGACGCAGGATCGGATACCTAGCGAACGCCCGTCAATGTTCCACATCCTTCGTGAACGTAAACGACGCCAACGAGCGCTGATACGCTTCATCGACACGGAGGACGGTCATCGCCTCACCACGCAGCAAGACATAAACACAGCGTTCTACAATCATTATTCCCAACTCTATTCCGCTCAGACCCCTGATCCGACAGCACTGGAGGACGTCTCTCAGACGATTTACGGCACCGTCACCCCGGCAATGGAAGCGGCCTTAATGGGAGAAATTACAGAAGAAGAAGTGATCGACGCCATTGGAAAAGGAGCTGTCAACAAGTCTCCGGGTCCTGATGGCCTCCCCTTGGAATTTTACCGGACTTTTCAATATTTATTAGCCTCCCGATAGACGGACATCTGTCACGAACTCCTATCCACGGACGTGCCGCTCCCTGCAGCCCTTGTGGAAGGGATGATTATTCCTATTCACAAACCGTCCGGTGGCTCACGACTGCAGGACTACCGCCCGTTGACGCTATTGAACTGCGACTTTAAGATCTTTTCTCGACTGTTGGCGGCGCGGATACGCCAGACCCTACGAAATGTTATCTCACCCGATCAAACGTCATTAGGAGGCGACAATAATATTCAAACAGCACTCAGTGAATATCGTGACTTGATCTCACTGGCGAGGGCATGTCGTCTGAAGGGTGCACTGGCGGCAATCGATTTTAGTCAAGCTTTCGACCGAGTGGACCACAACTATTTGGAAGCGGTCCTCCAACATATGCGGTACCCACAGCCATTCGTCACTGTCGTCAAGCGACTACTCCATGGCGCGACGTCCAAGGTGATCGTCAACGGCCGACTTTCGCAGCCCCTCACCATTTCTCGATCGATACGCCAAGGGTGCCCGCTGTCCACTTTGCTTTACGCTGTGGCCATGGAACCTCTCCTCTGCGACCTGCGCCAACGACTAACGGGTATGACGTTACGAGGCCACACTTTCCGGTGTAAAGCGTACGCTGACGACTTGGTGATTGTCATCCGCAACGGTGACGACACCGCTAGCGCACTAAATTGGATAACGAAATATGGCATGGCCATTGGTAGTCGTATCAACATCGCAAAATCGGAGGCGATGAACATCGGGGTCGGATTGTCTGAGAACAGTGTCACCCCCTTACAGCTCAGAGATAGTTTGAAATGTCTCGGCATTGACTTTACAGACGATATACGACGGACCGCTGCTCACAGCTTTCGATGGCTTTTACGGAATGTTCGGACTGGCATTGCCAACAACCGCCTACGAGCCCTGGACATCGTCCAACGGACGCAGTATGTTAACACACATTTAGCGTCACGCATTCCGCACATCGCCCAGATATTTCCTATACCGGTGATGTTAGCTCGCCGTATACTTGCGGCTTTTGGGTCCTTCGTGAGTTCAGGAATGCTTTTCAAGATCAAATATGAGACTCTCACCCTTCCCCCGGATCGGGGAGGGCTTGGCCTTTATCACGTTTATGACAGAGCGGTCGCCCTATTTGTGAGCACATTAGTCAAACTATGGCTCCGCCATCCGGACAGTCTGACCAGTTTGTTAATGGAAGAACTAGCACCGCCCTCCCTGTTGCCGCCTGTACCGATACACCACGTCCCCTCCTCGCTCTTCTACATCGGTGTCTTTTACCTCGAACTCAGTTATGTTCGACTTGCCTTACCAGCGACTCAACTGGCGACGGCAAACACGGTTTATAGGGTCCTGCAACGTGGACGACCCGATAACGTCGTGGAGAGGAAGCACCCGAACGTCAACTGGCGAGTAGTGTGGAGGACAATTCACCACGTAACAGTGGACACTGACGTCACGGCGATGTGGTATATCACTGTCAACGGTAAGCAGGTGACCAGATCAAGGCTACATGCGATCCACATGGTAGACTCACCCACGTGCACGAGCTGTGGCGTTCAAGACGACGATGAACACCGTCTTAGCTGTGGCGAGTCTACGGCAGTGTGGCACTTAGTGAGGCAAATGTCAGCATACTTCCTTCGGGTAACGCCGAATCATATCGACCCCAAGACTATCTTATTCCCAGATGAAACGTATTACCCACGCACTAAAGCTAATGCAATGACGTGGCTTCGTGGACATGCAGTGCATTATTTGTTTCAAGACGGCACTAAGGACACTTTAGACTTTTGGAACTATTTGCAGGAACGACATTGCAAGATCCTCCGTAACCCTAAGTATCGACAATATTTTTCCAATTTTTTGTGGAGTGCGTTCCACGACCCTCCACGTAGCTGGAACATCACGGGTAAGAGAAGCTAAAATTACAATACGATGATAGAACACTACACGGTACAACGTGGGATCTACTTTCATCATTACGAGAAGTCATACCTGGATGAAACAGCAGATGGAGAGTTTCGTTGTGAACCCTCACACTTTGTAGCAGTATTTGCCCCATTTCCTCTTTTTGTCCCTGGTGCGAAAAGGTCTTCGCAGTTTTAGTTTTCCCATCCAGTGCAAGATGTAGCACTGGTTAATGGTGGTATGGATTCCACCCTTCAGTTTTGTTTCATGGTTTCCTTCGCCCCGCACTTTGCTCTCTTTCTTTATGCCTTTTTCTACAACTATTAGCATGGTTTTAGTTATGTGCGTCCCCAACTCGACGCAAAGAGTGCACTTACTAGTTTTCAGTTCCTTACTGTTAAAAAAAATAAAAAAATTAAAAAAATTAAAAATACATAAATGAATAAATAAAATAAACAAAAATCACAATAATACACCGACTGCATCCTTTGTACCACTTCACATCCCCAGTATGGGAGGGGGGAGACATCGTGGACAGGCCTCGGGTAGCGACCCCTGCCCACCTGGCCTCCGCCAGCCCACTACCTGATCCAAAAAAAAAAAAACCACCTCTGCCCTGGCATGTGGCGCATGCCGGGTACCCCCGTGGGGTCCGTGCTTCGGATCCCACGTGGAGCTTACTGCCACACTACAAAGTAAACCTGATTATGCTGCTGCAAACATTTTAAATTTTAATTCACACACTTTCTTCCCCAGACTCCATCTACATATATTTTAAGGTACTTAATATACCTCACTATCAAAATAAACTGCATAATATCATTAATATTTGTAGGATTACAACTACGAAATTAAAAAAAAAAAAGTGGTCAGCGCGACAGACTGTCAATCCTAAGGTACCGGGTTCGATTCCCTGCTGAGTGGGAGATTTTCTCCGCTCACGGACTGGGTGTTTTGTTGTCCTAACCATCGACATTTCATCCCCATCGACGCGCAAGTCGCCGAAGTGGCGTCAAATCGAAAGACTTGCACCAGTCGAGCGGTCTACCTGACGGGAGGCACTCGTCACACGACATTTTTTTTATCCCTACAAAAGAATGGCCCTGACTAACAGTAACCTATACCTTTCGTGAACCTAACTCACAAAAATCTTCTTTACTTAAACTACTGCAATACAGCGTGCGCCAATACTGCCAGCTGAATAAAAGATTCTAACTACTGAAGGCACTAAATACTGATAGGCATAGTTAGCAAATGAAAGATTTTGATAGAGAACAAACAATGTATATACCTTAATAATGTTGAAAAGTCATCATATATATATATATATATATATATATATATATATATATATATATATCAGTTAATGATATGCAGTATTAGAAATTTACTCTTTCTGATGAACACACGTCCAAATTGTCCGCTCTCAAAATTCTGCCATCTCTCTCCCCACACCCACCACTGCTGGTGGCTCACCTCCAACTGCGCAACGCTACGTGCGGTTCACATCCAACTGCCCAACACTACAATAGCAAATATACCAACAATGCAAACCAGCCACAAACGGCACACAGCACAGTCAGTGATTTTCATACAGAGCGCTACGTTGCGTTACCAACATATAAACCTAAACAGCCTACATACAACTGTAACTCGTGAGATAATAACAGTCGTAAAAATATCCAGAGACGAGTAGCACGGATTGTCAATGACATCTGACATGAAATTCCCCTGTCAGAGAACTGAGGTCCATCTCAACCAGTTCCCAAGTGTACATTTCGTAGGGAGGTGTGTGCAGTGCAGGTGCGGAGTTGAATATCTCTAAGAGTGTCACAGCTGACATCGGCACATAATGCTGCACGCCTCCAGTGGGCCAAACAGCACAGGAACCGGACAGTAGGTGACTGGGTGTGCGTGTGGTGTTGGCTGAAGGGTCGCCATTTCCCCAAACAAAGCGAGGCGTCGATGGTACCGGTGGTCCAGTGAGCTGTGTGGAGGAGGTTACCATCAATATAAACAAGGTAGCTTACTTCAACGTATTCATGATGTGTGTGCTATGGACAATCACGTCTTCCCACAAGTACATAACCACAAGACACATTCCTGGTTTCGCAGTCATTCACGCACCCTATCACCTCTCGAGTGGGCCACTAAGGAACCAGGTCGTAAACAGCGGAGCTGTTGATTACTACTTTTCATCTGTTATAATCCAGTCGTTACCTGTAATGTCTGGACTATACCAGATGAAACTTAGCAACCAACAGCACCACTGTTTTGTTAATTTGAGGGATCTGACCATCAACAATGGGCTCTTACTGGATATGACACATCTGAAGGAACTCGTGGATCTTCTTCGTAGACGAATTAAGGCTATTAACTAGGCCAGAGTCGGGTTACAAGGTGTCACGGTCATGTCCTCCAGGAACGACAGATTTTTTGTTCGTGGTGCTTAAAATTGGCGGCCAGTCGTAGTTTGCGCTAGTTTCAACATATGGATTGTGTAGCCTTTAATGGCATTCGCTTGGCTCCACGGAGAACATAGTGCGACAGTTTTCCTGCTAACTAAAAAGGTGTCCCTTTATTCCGAGATCTTCATTGAAATCCGACCATCATTATTTATTAGTGGTCAATGGAGATTGAACGATTCTGATTTATTTTATCGGACTATGATGAAGCCTCGGCGCTATTGCTTCACACCAGGCGATAGTTAAGTACAGATAGTAAAATACTCACATACCTTGAAGCTTTAAACACAGCAGTGTTTGGTATGTGCTTTCATAGTTTACAGCGGTTATAGATTCAGAGGTAGCTTTTGACAATACTTTTCACATATTTTCAATTATCTACTGTTCACACATAAACCAGAAACAATACTGACGTTTCAAGAGTCGAATGAGATGAAAATGAAGCAGAGTTGTAGCCGACCCCCATGCTATTCAGTCTGTACATCCAGAGAAACGTAAAGGAGTAGGAAGAGGAGATTAGTGAGGAAATGAAAGTTCAGCGACCAGAAGTAAAATCTTGATGATTTGTATATGACACTGTAATTCCGCCAGAGACGCCAAAAGTCATGGGACAGCAGTTGAACGGTGTAGAGCGGTGTACTGCAAGGAAGCAAGAGAGAGGCTGTTGTTGTGGGTACCCAGTCTCCTCTTTCTACAACGCAAATGCACACATGGTATTAAAAGATTTATTTACAAGAGATGGAAACATTTACGTAACTTGAATGCTGTTGTGGTCTTCATTCGTTTGATGCAGCTCTCCATGCTACTCTATCCTGTGCAAGTTTCTTCATCTCCCAGTACCAACTGCAACCTACATCCTCCTCAATCTGTTTAGTGTATTCATCTCTTGGGCTCACTCTACGATTTTTACCCTCCACGCTGCCCCCCAAATCCTAAATTGCTGATCCCTTGATGCCCTAAAATATGCCCTACCAACCGATCCCTTCTTCTAGTCAAGTTCTGCCACAACTTTCTCTTCTCTCCAATACTATTCAGTACTTCCTCAGTATTTGTGTGATTTACCCATCTAATCTTCAGCATTTTTCCGTAGCACCACATTTGGAAATCTCCTGTTCCCTTCTTTTCTAAACTATTTCACTTCCATACATGGCTAAACTCCATACAAATACTTTCAGAAACGACGTCCTGACACTTAGACCTATTCTCGATGTTAACAAATTTCTCTTCTTCAGAAACGCTTTCCTTGCCATTACCACTCTACATTTTATATCCTCTCTACTTCGCCCATCATCAGTTATTTTGCTCCCCAAATAGCGACTCTCATTTACTACTTTAAGCGTCTCATTTCCTAATCTAATTCCCGCAGCATCACCCGATTTAATTCGACTACATTCCATTATCCTCGTTTTGCTTTTGTTGATTTCTATCTTATATCCCCCTTTCAAGACACTGTCCATTCCGTTCAACTGCTGTTCCAAGTCCTTCGCTGTCTCTGACAGAATTAAAATGTCATCGGATAACCGCAAAGTTTTTATTTCTTCTCCGTACATTTTAATTGCTACTCCGAATTTTTCTTTTGTTTCCTTTACTGCTTGCTTCCCTTTCATGCCCCTCAACTCTTGTAACTGCCATCTGGTTTCTGTACAAATTGTAGATAGCCTTTCGCTCCCTGTATTGTACCACTGCCACCTTCAGAATTTGAAAGAGAATATTCCAGTCAACATTGTCAAAAGCTTTCTCTAACAAATGCTAGAAACGTAGATTTGGCTTTCCTTAATCTATTTTCTAAGATACGTCGCAGGGTAAGTATTGCCTCACGTGTTCCAACATTTCTTCGGAATCCAAATTGATCTTCTCCGAAGTCGGCTTCTTCCAGTCTTTCCATTCGTCTGTACAGAATTCGTGTTAGTATTTTGGAGCTGTGGCTTATTAAACTGATATTTCGGTAATTTTCACATCTGTCAACACCTGCTTTCTTTGGGATTGGAATTATTATATTATTCTTTGAGGATATTTCGCCTGTCTCATACATCTTGCTCACTAGATGGTAGAGTTTTGTTAGGCCTGGCTCTCCCAAGGCTGTCAGTAGTTCTAATGGAATGTTGTCTACTCCCAGGGCCTTGTTTTGACTTAGGTCGATCAGTGCTCTGTCAAACTCTTCACGCAGTATCATATCTCCTATTTCATCTCCATCTACATTCTCTTCCATTTCTATAATATTGTCCTCAAGAACATCGCACTTGCATAGATCCTCTATATACGCCTTCCGCCTTTCTGCTTACACTTCTTTGCTTAGAACTGGGTTTCCATCTGCGCTCTTACTATTCATGCAAGTGGTTCTCTTTACTCCAAAGGTCTCTTTAATTTTCCTGTAGGCAGTATCTATCTCACCCCTAGTGATAAGCACCACTACATCCTTACATTTGTCCTCTAGCCATCCCTGATCAGCCATTTTGCACTTCCTGTCGATTTCATTTTTGAGCCGTTTGTATTCCTTTTTGCCTGCTTCATTTACTGCATTTTTATATTTTCTCCTTCCATCAATTAAAGTCAATATCTCTTCTGTTACCCAAGGATTTCTATTAGCCCTCGTCTTTTTACCTACTTGATCCACTGCTACCTTCTCTCAAAGCTACCCATTCTTCTTCTACTGTATTTCTTTCCCCCATACTTCTCAAACGTTCCCTACTGCGCTCCCTGAAGCTCTCTACAACCTCTGGTTCTTTCAGCTTATCCAGGTCCCATCTCCTAAATTTCCCATCTTTTTGCAGTTTCTTCAGTTTTAATTTACAGTTCATAACCAGTAGATTGTGGTCAGAGTCAACATCTGTCACTGGAAATGTCTTACAATTTAAAACCTGGTTCCTGAATCTCTGTCTTACCATTATATAATCTATCTGATACCTTGCAGTATTTCCTGGCTTCTTCCATGTATACAACCTTCTTTTACGATTCTTGAACCAAGTGTTAGCTATGATTAAGTTATGCTTTGTATCTATCTTGGCCACTCTCCTATCCATAGAACGCCAGTTTTCTTTCTCCTGATAACAACATCCTCCTGAGTAACACCACTTGGAGATCCAAATGGGGGACTATTTTACCTCCGGAATATTTTACCCAACAGGACACCATCATCATTTAACCATACAGTAGAGCTGCATGCCCTCAGGTAAAATGACAGCTGTAGTTTCCCCTTGCTTTCAGCCGTTCAAAGTACCAGCACAGCAAGGCCATTTTTGTTAGTGTTGCAAGACCAGATCAGTCAATCATCCAGACTGTCCATTATAATTATCCGGGCTGTTACGCCGTGGTCGGTTGATGAATTCTGTGTCAATTCCCAATGTCTCGTCTCCGACTGCGGGAGGCATCCTCAAGGGGTCCGTAGCTCGATGGAAGGTCCAACACACCCACTGTCTCGCTACTGACTGCCGCTAAATTCCGTGTCCGCGCGCTCCCGCACCGCGGCGTGACGTCACGTGTTTTGAAAACGTCTGTGCAAATGGCTGTTGTCCGTCGCCGTCGATCGCCGTTGCCATCACCCAGTAGTGGACCGGTGGTACACATCTTCTTTAACACCGGCATCCATATACCGTTTAATTTCACGCCCTCCTCCTTTCGATTGAAATTATTAGGGTGTTTAGCGATTTCGATTGCCTGCCTGTAGAGCCTTTCGTAATATCCGCTTATGGCTGACAGCCCAACATCGCCTGCAGCGCCTCTCCTGGGCTCGTGACCGTATCGGTGGGACCGCAGATGACTGAAAGACCGTGATCTGGTTAGAAGAGTCCTGATTCGGTCGGTAAGAGCTGATACTAGCATTAAAGTGTGGCACAGACCCCACTAAGCCCTGGATCCAATTTGTGAACAAGGCACTTCACAAGCTGGTGATGGCTCCATAATAGTGTGGGATGCCTTTAGGTAGAATGGACTGGGTCCTCTGGTCCAACTCAACCGATGATTTACTGTAAATGGTTGTTTGGCTACCTGGACACCACTTGCAGCCAGCCATGGACTTCATGTTCCCAAACAACGACATAATTTGTATGGACGACAATGCACCAGGTCACAACTGTTCCGATTGGTTTGAAGAACGTTCTGTACAGTTCGAGAGAATGATCTTGCCACCCATGGTACACATATGGAACATAATAGGGATGTCAGTGAATACACAAAATCCTGCACTGGCAACACTTTTGCAATTATGGAAGGCTGTTAGAGGCAGCATGGCTCAGTAGTTCTGGAGGGGCCTTCCAATGACTTGTTGAGGCCATGCCACATTAAGTTGCTGTACTAAACTGGGCAAAAGGAGGTCCCACACGGTATAATGAGGTATCCCACCTCATTGTGTATCTCGCGTTGGTAGAATGAGGATAAGATGAGAGAGGTTAGTCTGCGTATGGTGGCTTACGGACAGTCATTTTTATGCGAATGGGGTATGGAAGGAAATAAATAGTACAGACACGATTTTCCCTACGCCATGCACTGCCTTACTAAGTAATTATTACGTGTAGATGTAGGGAATGTCGCCCAGCGGAAAGTAAATCAGCTAAACAGTTGGTTTCCACTTACCATTAGTAACAGTA
Organism: Schistocerca nitens; assembly: GCF_023898315.1. NCBI lineage: Eukaryota > Metazoa > Arthropoda > Insecta > Orthoptera > Acrididae > Schistocerca > Schistocerca nitens. The sequence continues at coordinate 61,837,708 of NC_064624.1, forward strand.
ATACACTGACGTGACAAGAGTCATGGGGCACCTCCTAATATCGTGCCGGACCTCCTCTTGCCTGGCGTAGTCCGACGAGTCGACGTGGCAGAACTCAACAGGACGTAGGAAGCCCCTGCAGAACTACTGAGCCATGGTGTCTCTGTAACCGCCCGTAACTGTGAAAGTGTTCCCAGCACAGGATTTTGTGCACGAAGTGATTTCGTCCCATAAACGTTGGGCGGGATGCCTGTCGGGCTGTGCGGGTGGCCAAATCGTCCGCTCTAACTGCCCAGATTGTTCTTCAAATCCGTAGCGAACAATTGTGTCCTGGTGACATGGTGCATTGTTGTTTGGGAAGATAAAGTCCGTGAATAGCTGCAAATGTTCACCAAATACCCGAGCATAACCATCTCTAGCCAACGGTTGATTCAGCTGGGCCAGAGGACTCAGTCTGTTCCATGGAAGATAGCCCACACCAAGATGGAGCCACCATTTCTATTGGTGGACGGCCGAAATGCCACTCAGCTGCTCTGTTTCCATGTTTTTCTGCATACGCTATTACTTTCAGTTTATAGCCCACATCATATGAATACCTTTTATTTTTTCCATTAAGAAACTATCTGAACACTGGCTGAAAATGATTCACAAGTTCGTGGCACCCTCCATCGGTAATGCTGGAATTCAGTATGGTATTAGCCCTTTCTTAGCCTTAATGATACCTCTTGCAGGCATACGTTCAATCAGGTGCTGGAACGTTTCTTGGGCAATGGCAGCCCATTCTTCACGGAGTGCTGCACTGAGGAGAGGTATCGATGTTGGTCGGTGAGGCCTGGCACGAAGTCGGGCTTCAAAACATCCCAAAGGTGTTCTATATGTGTTAGGTCAGGAATCAGTGCAGGCCTGTCCGTTACAGGGATGATTTTTTAGTCCAACCACTCCGCCAAAGGCCGTACGTTATAAACAGGTGCTCGATCGTGTTGAAAGATGCGATCACCATCCCCGAATTGCTCTTCAACATTGGGAAGCAAGAAGGTGCTTAAAAGATTAATGTAGGCCTGTGCTATGATAGTACCAGGCAAAAGAAGAAGACGTGCAAGCCCCATTCATGAAAAACACGACCGCACCATAACACTACTGCCTCCGAATTTTACTGTTGGCACTACACACGCCGGCCTATGACGTTCACCGGGCATACGCCATACCCACACCCTGCCATCGGATCGCCACATTCTGTACCGTGATTCGTCACTCCATACAGCGTGTTTCCACTGTTCAATCATCCAATGTTTACTTGACAGGATTCGTGGCAGAACAGTCTTCTTTTGATTGTAGTGAATCAGCTGGAGGACGTAGTCGAGAGTTGTTTCCCTGGTTCTAAAATTTCAGATGCTACTCAACTGCGTTGAACTGAATGTTTCCATATCGTAAACAATGTGGTAGGAGAGAGCCATAACAAGGTAGAACGAAGTTCCAAGAAAACTGAGACACACTGAATTCAGTGTTCTCACTGATGAGTCAACAGATGTAGAATATGTTAAAACCTCGTGTGTTCTGGTTTGATATTTTGATAAGGACACAAATAAAACTGAAAGTAATTTTGGAACATTTGTGAAATTTTAAAACATGGTAAATATGATAAGGTGCAACAAGTAAAAATCTTTATAATAATATAATGCTTCCATTTTCTGAGTACAATGTTTCTCAAAACAATCTTATAAAATTTACTTGTGCTGATTGCAATTATATGATGCGATCAAGAAACACTGTTACTACTTGCTTAACTGAACAATGTCCTGGGCTAATTGTACTCAAATGCATATTTCATATTTTCACATATGTGTCAGTGAAGCTGATAAATGACTTTCCAAACCTAGCTAGGAATATTCATAACAATTTTAAAGCTAGTGTTAAGTGTCAGGATGTGCTACACACAGGCCTCCATACAGTATAGACGCACTTGCCTTTTAAGGACATGTTTATCCTTTAGTGGCAAGCCACTTACGCAGGAACGCATATTTGCGTAACGAGATCATTGCGGATGTGCGCCAGGAATACTCCAGCTTCTTACGTGCGTGTGTGAGGGAAGAGCAGGCAAGAGTGCTGGCGTCATATCCTAGCTGTGACCGCAGGCGGATAGCGGTTTGCGGTCAGCTGAAATCCTGTTTGTGCTCCAAACTGAGTCCCGGTTGCGACAGCGCGGCTGTGGGCGTTATAATGCAGGGCGTGGGAGGCCAGCGACACGGACCGAGACCGTACAGTTTGGGGCCCACCGTACGGACCAACCCAAAATCACTACAGCGGTGACACATGACTGCAGCTAACACTTACCAGTACATTGATAAGCATTACAGAGAATGTAAAATTAACTTCAGAATTTCCATCGTTACGCAAGAGCTGCGAATCGGAAGCCGCTGCACAGTTTAGAATCAGCACCTCCCAAAACGTTGAATCCGTCGTCCTTGCCACGACGGCACTGCGTTCCCTGCCCGCTAGAGTTCTGGCCCTGACACCAACTCATTTCTTTTCCAGGAGTTATGTGAAATACCTTTGTCCAAAACCATTCCACAACACAAATCGCTAATTTCTGATGCGACAATTCATCCACAGACGCATCCAAATGTATGATACGAAATGTTCTCGCTTACATACTGTCTGCGTCGACAAGAGCTTCATACAAAATATCTATAAAGAATCTAAAATAAATTTGCTCCATACGGAATATCTACAGCCACTGGTAATCGCTTCATTCTGTTTTATCTGTATACCTAGAGATAGAAATACGTAATTTATAAATTTTATTTAAGAATATGAAGAAAGACTCAGAAGACTAAAAGGATTCAGTAGACGTCTAGACAATCTTACCCGGCGATTATCAGTGCAAGGGACAATATAGAGAGCCTGTGATACCCTCATGTCATTTATGAACCAAGGAAAATATTGGACAGCGTAGACTACAATAGTCTAGTCCCACCTCCACCTCCACTGTTTAGCAGCAAGGCTATGCAGGAGTGGGGTGGCCTGCGTGCCTCAGTGATGCAGGCAGCCATACTACAGATGCAACAACGTGGAAGGGGCGTCTATACTGCAGCCAGACCAACATATGGTTCCCGAAGAGGAGGGCAGCCTGTTCTTTAGTTAGAGGGGGCCAGTCCAGATGAGTGTCAGAAGGTCTGGCCCTGCAACATTAGACCACCGGCCCTCCATACGTTGGTGTTATGGGCGGATGATGGCAAGCAGAAAATACAAGCGTCATGCTCCCATCGTAGCAGAATCTGAAATGCGATACAGAATAATTCTGAAGATAAGATGGTGAAAAAGAATATATAATGAAAAGGTACAGGATCGAACTGATAGGAAACAATAGAGCCACTGTCTGACTAATAGAAGGAATCGATTGACAGGATACATCCTCAGATATCAAGGAATCTTTAAGTAGGTAACCGAAGGATGTGTGAGGTAGTGCAAAAAAATCGGAAAAGCAAGCAATGAATGGTTGGAGGTATCAGAAATTCCTTACGTCACTAGGTACACCTGAAGACATTACATACAGATATTAGCATCCATACGTTACACGCTGGTGCGCAAGTCAATTTGCGACACATTGTTCATAATTTCCAGTTCTGCTAATGACAAAGAACTATACAGACTTTTCCTCAGACCACAACTCAAACATGTCCTACGGACGTAAACAAACTAAAGAGTGTGACTAAAATATTGGTCAATATTTTTGCTTCGCACGAGAGCTTTTCGTGGGCCAGTACTATACTGCTCTACCTGTGTTCTTCAGAAGTACACTGTAATGTCCTTTCGGACATGCATGCAAATACGGACGCATGCATGTCCGAGGAAACATTCCATCGTATTTATGAACAACACAGGAACTGCAGTATTGCGTTTATCCGCCAATACCGGGCAATCGATTGTCAATTAACATGTCTCACCTGTAGGGGAATATATTTAGTCTAAGTACGAGCGCAAGGGGTTGCAGACATATGGTTGACGACATATGGAAATCATGGTCTGGTCTTGAAGAAAAGCAAGTGAATTTACGCTAGTGGACAAGATTTTATGCGCCATATCGTTACATAAGTATTTGAATGTCAATTAAATAGTTGGTAGGCCCCTGCATTTATTCCTGTGTTTGTTTGTGACTGAAGCTTCACATTTTTTTCATTTCTTTCTCTGTACTTCTCGTACTTCCTGTTCCACTTTCTCCTGAACGTGAATGTGGCGTTCCACGTTCGCTCCAAAAACTAAACGCAAGCACACACTCTCAGATGAGAACAGCAGACAGTAAAGCGGTGTACCATCTGCAGTTCGATAGAAACACAACACATTGACAAAGAAAGAAATAAAGAACTATTTACCCATTGTGTGATAATGCAATGACTACTGTAGCGATGAAAATTAATACATTGCGCTGGGTGAGAGCAGTAACAAGCGGTAGTGTTCTGTCTATACCAGTGGTACAGGCACCAGTCCCTCACCCTGTACATACACACACACACACACACACACACACACACACACAGTCAGAAGGTTAAGAGCTGCAAAGATGACAAATTTGTTCTTATTGAGGTAGTGGATAAGTTGCAGAACATAGTCAATGAAGGAGAAGCTCCAAGTGAACCCCACTCTTATTGACAAGAAGAGGTATTGTTTATGGAAACGTTAGGCTCGGCGGGGTTCAGACATCCTGTCCATTTCCTCCAATGTGTTGACCGCCCCACCTCAACCATGTGCAACCAGACACACCTTGAATCTAGCCATTCCAAGACCCAGGCAATAGTATAAGACAAACAACCACTTTTCATCTTCATAACTACTGCCTGATGGAACCATCAAATTACTAACTCACTAAAATACACAGGGGTATATCTCGGCTCTAAAGAAACGTGAAAACTTCGCGTAAAAATCATACAAGAAAAGTGTACAACAGAAAGATACTTCTGTAGCTACTTACTGACCAAACATGGGAATTGTATCCCTCTACTGTACTCCACACCTCCGAACCCCCTGTGAACATCAAATGAATGACTACTGTCGAATAATGTTCAGAGAAATTTGTTGCCAAAGCATTCGTGTGCCTCATTCTATAGACAAGTTGCGTAAATAGTCACTCAGAAATTCGTGAACAGTTCCAATGCAACACATTGACCAGAGAAATCTGATTAGCAAATACGACGTCATAAGATATAGATTCTTCTGCGATATTTCTGCAACCTTGGTCCAGGGGTAGTTCCGCATCGAGAACCAGGTGGGAGGGTCGCCAGTTTACTGCCTCACCACAGAACATGCATACCTGGACAGCTTTCCCTCAGCGTGTTCGTGTCCTCGTGTGTAACAACAGTTTACTTTGGTCTCTTAGAGTGACGTGAGGCGTATACGATGTGAACGCTAGTTCACTCAATATCCTTCACAGAGTTACAGAAGGATCCGTTCAGTGGAGATGGTAGTAAAGAACAACACTCCTTCCCATCTACAGTTTTGTGAGTACCGCATTCATACAACATATAATGAGGAAGTAGCGACATTCTTTCTCATCACCTAAAGTGGCCGCCTCTGATCTAATTGCTAGTGGAGGATATTTGTGTTGAAGTCCTCCTTTGAACAACGTCGAAATTGGCGTTAGTTGATCTCGTTTCTACTGCCCACGAGATTGTTGCCACGTCTTGGCCAGGTGCAATGGAGCAACAGATGAATGCACATCCACCTGCTCCTGACTTTTCAGTTTGAACTTCGTTGCAGGGTCGTGAAACTGTTGTTAGCAGACTGGCTGTGTCCGCAGTGCAACAGAAGAGATGTCGTATACAGGACAGAGAGGAGTTGGGTACATCTACTCCTCACACAGCGCTCCCTGAAGTGAGTCTGTTGGTTGTTATATACTGTAGTGCTGACTCCTGCTCTACTGGTAGGATCGATGGTGCGGAAAAGGAAGCTGAGATAGATGGTGTGTGTCCTAGCATCTTCCATAAACATACAGGCGTGGGGAAGTCGTTGGGATTTCTGGTGTAATGATTAACAAAAGAAAAACTGTGATGCCTCTAAATTTGTCTGTTCCATTTAAGTCACCCTCTCCGATGACCTCTTAACGACCTTCTCCTGTTACTGCCATTAAGCCGATTGGTGGTCAGGATGTCCTACCTCTTTATCCAGATGTGATGCCTGACTCCTCTCATGCGTGCCGATCAGAATCGCCTCTGGTTCTAACTGTTTTTCGGATAATCTGGCTAACGTTCAAGAACAACCTATGTACCTGACAGCAGTCGCTCTACTGCCTCATAGTCGCTATAAGCAACGCATCTATCCTGAGCGGGTGGCAACTCGTAAAAGGAAGATAATGGGTCCTGGCTCCAAACTAGCTATCAAGTGAATAAAAAAGTGAAATATCCCACATTGTCTGAGTTTTCGTTGTACTGATATTTTGTTTCAGTCAGTATGTTGCTAAAAACGTCCTTAATTTAAGTCTTTTTGTCAGGGTCCTCTGGGAGCCCGAAGAATACCTCGCATCTAATGACTTAACTAGTGTCATAAACTTAGTATTATCAACCAAAGAAAATGAAAGGTAAGAGTTGTATCGAGTGGATGGACGTGTACGGGTATAGAGGAAACCTCATGAATCCGAGGACTCTGCATGTCAGCAGGGGACTGTTCATGCTGATGGAGGCTCTGTAATGGTGTTGGATGTGTGCCGTTTTTGGCTGAAAGGGGACCCCTGATACGTCTAGATTCGACTCTGACAGGTGGCACGTATGTAAGAATCCTGTCTGATCACCTGCATCCATTCATGTCCAATGTGCATTCCGACGGATTTGGGCAACTCCAGCAGGACAATGCGACACCTTATACGTCCACAGTTGCTACAGAGTGGCTCCAGGAACACTCATCTGAGTTTAAACGCCTCCGCTGGCCCCAAACTCTCAGACATGAACATTATTGAGCATTTGTGGTGTGCCTTGCAACGTGCTGTTCAGAAGAGATCTCCAGACCCTCGTACTCTCACGGATTTATGGACACCCCTGCAGGTTTCAATGTGTCATTTCCCCCAGAACTAATTCAGACATTAGTCGCGTTGCGGCACTTCTGCGAGCTCGCCAGAGGCCTACATGATATTAGGCCGGTGTAGCAGTTTCTTTGGCTCTTCAGTTTATAATGTAACAATTCAGAAATGTAATAGGGATGATAAAGAAATACATGAGGTTTCAATGTATCGATATACTGAACGACAGGAAGGACCTGAACTTGAAGGGGGATGTTCAAGCAATATACGCCGACATAATATGAAGAAACGATCACCATAATAAAATAAGGGAAACCAGAGCTCGCACGGAAATATATAGGTGTTTGTTTCTTCCATGCCCTATACAAGATTGGAATAACAGACAATTGTGAATGGGGTTCCATGAACCCTCTGACAGGCACTTCAATTTTATTTGCAGTCTAGCCATGCAGATGCAGATCTAGACTTCTGCTCCAGAAGCTGGAGACCTGGTCAAGACGACTTGACTGCGGGCATGGAGCAAAATCAGAAGGACTGCTAGGACTGAGCACACGCAGAAGTAACAGCGGGGCTTGTGGGATTCAAACGGGAGTGTTTAGAGGGACGAAGTTGTTTCCGTGAAATTCCATTCGGTAAATTTACAGAAACGGAATTCGAGGCACAGTGTGCTACATTTAACTATTGCACGTCTCAAGCAGGACCATCGACGACGAAGTAAGAGAGATTAATGTGCGTACAATGGTATCTAATCAGTCACATACAGCCGGTAAATATGGCAAAGAAATATCGTTGTTGCCAAGTGTCATTGAACATGCTTTATTATTCATTGATTTATTCCTTAATGGTTCCCCTAAAACATGAGAGTGAAAAGTGAGGTTGTATGTCACTTCCAGGGGAACTAATTAACCTCAGAACAACTTGTGCCACGTATCACAGAATGGGACTGAAAGGGCGGTGTTCTTGTGGAACACCGTCTCCTACTCATCCAGCAGAGGCAGGACAACACTCTGGACACCTGCGGAGTTCAGTAATTCCTCAGACACAGGAGGATTGTTTCATGTTAAAGTTCCCCAAGCCATGCGACTGAGAGTGTATCTGATTCGTCACTTCCGAGGGAACTGTGGTACGTATTGGAGAGTGACCCTGTGGTAAAAGTGAATAAATGTCTTGTGCTGTTGAAAGGTCACGCGCAAAGCAGCACAGTACTACAGCCTGGAGGAATCCAGCACAGTTTATTTTTCTCTCACAGAACAGCATGGGTTATTTTAAGTTGCAGTTGGCCACAAAAGATATTTAGAAACTGACCCTTTAACCAGTAACACAGGATATGAGGAACGTGTGTCTTCAGGAAGTTAGTCAGTAAGCGCTGTCTTGCTGGAACAACACATCCCAGTAAAGTTGTGCAAAAGGCAGCAGACCAGGCTTGTTGTAACTTGCGAATTCTGTGATTCCCGACCAAACACCACTGGTTATTTTGGCTTATGATTCTGTCCAGCATGAAACGCCAATACATCAGTATGTCTGGGTCAGGTGAACTCCTTGCTGAACGTATCTGTGTAACACAATAACTGAGTAGATGGGTGTCGTCCTGTTCAAAGATTAAATCAGCTGGTTTTGTAGGAATGGAGTTGGAACAGATCTGGTGTATCCTGCTCTCTTCAGGGTGTCCTGAACAAGCTTCATGCGTTACCTGTGGCCACAACTGAACACATGGTACCTGGATTAGCTCTTAGATGTCACAACCAGGTTTGCTGAGATACTTCAGCACGTCTGGACCTATGAGTGAGGCGCATTGTCGTGCTGGTAGATACCAGTGTGGCAGGGTCAGTACAGGCTAACGCTTCTTATGTTCTCCACAATTCGGCGTCTCCTTAATAAACACCAAGCTTCGTTTGACCTTACGGTTCCGCACAGCATGATATATTAAAGTGGTCTTGCATGTCTTCAGTGTGGGGCATAATCAGCATTACGTCTGCTGTATCACTGCGACAGAGTATGGGAGATGAGGTAAAGCTGATAATGTACCAACGGCAGCAGGGCAGGCTGGATGCTCCTGCTAACTTCCGTTTTACCTCAACAACCACGATATGTGACTGTCGGTTACAGATACACTCAGTAAGTTTCCTGCCATCTCATCAACAATCAGTACGTATACATTTTATGTTAAGAGGTGCTGACTATTTGATTCCAAAGACTGATCTTTTATCTCCGTGCCATAAAATCTTAGGAATTTGTGGGAGGGAGAATCAGTTTCACACAGTATGTTAGTAAAAGCGCGTTGTCTTGCTGAAAGTAAACGTGTTGCAGAATCTTCAGCGGAATCGACAGCATGTATACAGCACACTACTGTGTCACTTCAACATTAGCCTGGTGCAATTTTAGGTTGTGATTTCGCACAGGGCGGTACTCAAATTTGGTCGGGTATGTCACCGCCAGCCGAAGTAATGAACACTTGTGAGAGCAGAGCGTGGAAAGCAGTGAGTACAGTCGCGGTGTCTTGCTGGAAGCACACGTTCCAGCGACGACGTAGTGGATGAGGAAACCAAATGGGCTTTGTTTCATCGTGCACCATAAGGATCCCTCAACAGACGATAAGGCTTGTTTTGGGTTACGTTTGCTTGTGGTGTCCCCTCTATGTTTTGTACATTGTCCAGGAAACTGAATAACCAGCGGAAGGTTGGAGCAGTGTGACATGTTCAGTGCCGGCCGAAGTGGCCGTGCGGTCAAAGGCGCTGCAGTCTGGAACCGCAGGATCGCTACGGTCGCAGGTTCGAATCCTGCCTCGGGCATGGATGTTTGTGCTGTCCTTAGATTAGTTAGGTTTAACTAGTTCTAAGTTCTAGGGGACTAATGACCTCAGAAGTTGAGTCCCATAGTGCTCAGAGCCAACATGTTCAGTGAGTGATCGAGCGTTTTGCTGCTGGAAGAACACGTGCCACTTGTGACGCAACACCACAGTATGTAACACAATAATACAGCATTACAAGTGAAATACTTAATTTTGTTCTTTCTTGCCAATATGATTTTTTAAATGTTTGCATTTTTCGCCATTTGGGTACTGCACGGATATAGTGGGTCGACTATTTTTTGATATAATAGAATGAATTTGTAATGCATATCACTTAATTTTTATGGTTTCAGAGTATATATTACAATAACAAACATCGTAACAGCTTTTCTTGACATTTTGGTTTGACGATTAGTGCCGAAATTGCCGAAAATGAATAATTTCGCGAGTTTTATTACAACCTGTAAACTTCACACTTAGCTCCAGCACCACAGTTCTGCACAGTGGGTGTCAGTAGAAATTAATATCCCAGGGGATTATAATTGACGTGCATCTGCTCATGGAGGCGAGTACTGGCTGTAATTATTCCATGGCAGCGAAATTTGGCAGATATGCTAATGCATTAATGCGGAAACCACTCTTTTCATGCAAGATGGGACAACAACTCAAGTCGTTTAACCCATTAAAGATCTGCTTAACGCTGCCTCCGGAATTCCGATTCTGTCTACCCGGTGCGAATCAGCTTTACATTGTTTGTATGAGGCTAATATATCAGCGTAAGAGTGGAAATGTCAAACCACTGTCATCTCTATTAACATTTTATTTTCAACATGTTAACATCATTTATTACCTTATTAAAACTGTTGCAGTTAAAACAGTTCACTAACGGCGCAATATGGACGTCACGTCAATCTAGACGTACTTGAAAATGCGACAGAGCCGAAACAGTCTATCGTAAATAAAGATTACTGATTTTTAGCAGCTATTCGGTGCATCTGCTCTAATAATCATGTCGTTATCAGACATTCATTATGCTGCTGGCCCTAAAGAAAATAAAAGAAAAACTTCAATCCTTCTTTCTAGCATTCACAGCACCAGAGCTGCACCTGATGGCCAAAACTGGAACTACTTTTTTTTTGTCAGCGTAAATCATTTCTGTGTTAAGGCATTAAAATATCTACCAACTTTCGTGACCATACGGTAATTACAGCCCACACTGGACCTCTACGAGTAATTGCACTGTAATTATAACCACGCTTTACGTTCGTACAGACTATCAGACCAACTGTGTGTCTGGACTGAAGAGTTTCTAGCAAACAGAACATGACACTCTAAACGCAGAGAAATCATCAGACGTTAAAGTAATTTCGAGTATGGTCCAAAAGAGTGCTAAATAACTTATTTTTTATCACATAAATGACCTAGTAGATAACCTCAGAATTTCCATGAGATTTCCAAGGATGATGCTGTTGTATACAGCGAAGTCGCGAATTCAAACAATTACTGCGAAATGCTGGAAGACCTGGAGAGGATCGACGTCTGGTGCAGGGAGTGGCAGCTGACGCTCAACATAAACGAATGTAGTGTACTGGCAATACGTAAACAGAAAGACTCTTTATTGTATGACGACATGAGCGCGAAACAATCACCGGAAGCAGTTATTTCCGTAATATATCTAGGTGTTATGTTTATGGAGTGATTTGAAGTGGAACAGCACACAAAACAGTTTTCGGGTGAGGGAGACGCCAGAGTGAGACTCGCTGGAAGCCAACGTAGTGTTTCCTCCTACATACATCTCGCGAAAAGACCACGAAGATAAAAGTAGAGAGATCTTAGCACAGAAGGAGGGTAACTGGTGGTCGCTCTTCCTGCGAATCATACACGGCTGGAACAGAAAAGGGGAAGGTGACAGCGTTGTGCCAAGTACCCTCCGCCACACAGCGCAAGCCGGCTTCTGCAGTATAGATGTAGATGTAGTTGTAGATGTCACCACATGTCGCTAACCTTACTAATTAATGCAAATCAATTATATCTAAGACTTAAGGTCTAATTAGTACTTTAAAATACACCATGCCCAGTTTCTTGATACTTAAATAAATAAGGCGATAACTAGCGCTATTACCTGAAGTATTCCTTCTTTCTCTCACAGAAAATTTATATCTATTACATCCCCCAGGTTTCAGTTCTAAAGGTCGTACCTTACTACTGTCTCTAGCCCCCTCTCCACAGCCCTGGATGTATTACTTGCCATTAGCATCACGCCGTATCTGTGCTCACTTTTAATGTCCCACAGAAGCCTGCACTTTTAATAATGACAATTATAATAAAATACACTACCTGAAAAAAAAAACATTAAATGTCGAGAAGGGGAGGAGAAAACGAATTGAAACTTCAGTGGTAGAGGGAGATAATCGGTGTATCTTCCGTAATTGCAAGATCGAGTCAAATTTACAGGGATGTGGGCATATGAGCCCAGTTATCAGTGTGACGTTCCACCGCCTCTGCTGGAATGGGTGTCATGGAGTCGCTCTGTACCCACCTGGGGCCAGCAGGTGCACAGCTGTTGATGCTGACACTGGGACGAAGCCGGCGTCCAAGGCTGCCCCACACACATTCCGTCGGGGTCAGGGAATACTTCAACACGACACTGCCCGTTCAGAGGGACACGTGCAACATGTGGCCGAGCATTGTCCTGTTGGAAAACAGCACCACGATACTGTCACACAAAAGGTAACGCATGAGGACGCAAGTTCTTTCCATTCAATAAGTAAATAGAAGTAAAATTTATTTCATTTACTTTATACAATAGCAGTACTGCCCTTGATCTGATAGTAAAATTAAAAAAAACTAATAATATTCACTCTCACCTTTAAAGTTATCTTTCATATCAGACTCTTGCTACGAATATTGTCAATAATGTCCCACACAATAGGAAAAGTACGGCAAGTAACAAATCTGTGGCTGGGATGGGGGGAGACAGAGTATTACGGCGTGACTTCCAGAACTGGAACCTGGAGGAGGAAATCGACATAAAACTGCGGTCTCCATATGTCCTTCTCTCAGTCACTGGCCGTGAATTTCCAGCTGTTCCATCTCACTTCATCCTCAAGCCGCGAGTTAACGTCATTTGGATTCCAGTCTGGGCATCATACGTGAAATGCTAGCAGGCGCGGTAATATACAGGCAGGGGCAAATTAAAATAGCAAGGAAAAATGGATACGATTGGACGTGAATGTGTAAACATAAAAACACCCTGAGACGTATATGCCGGCCACGTGATCCAGACCAGTTAAGAGCGCAGTGTCAGCTGTGTCACTGCGAGTGGAGCAGTGCAGAAGATACGACGGTGCTCACAGAAGAGCAGCTGGTGTCCGTTGTGGAACGTTACGTGACAAAATAGACGGTGGAATGGTCTGGTCAGTTGTTTGTCGAGAACTTTAATAGTGTCAAAGTGCCAGCAAGAAACGCCACGCTAAGCGCAGTCCCAAAATGGCGTCAGACAGTATCAAAAACATTCTGAGACATTCCCGGACACCTGGAAATGTGATTTTAATGCACCAGAAAATACTTTAATGCAAATTAATCCGGCGTCTGTTGCAAGAGACTGGAATGATACATCGATCATGCTGACGAATATTCTACCTGTCTCGGCACATGCATCCTTACTGAGTATCTGTTTGTCGCGCATGATAACCAGCACTCGTTCCTTTGTGCCTCCAGTTTTGTGACTGGATGAGATAACAATGAATGGCTTGGACCCGGATCCGTTCTTTATGTCTGACGAAGCCGACTTTCACTCGAGTGGTTATGTCAACTCACAGAATCACAGGTTCTGGGCAGCAGAGAATCCGCACAATGTCCACAAAACACAGCCGCATTATCACAACGATGGGGTTAGGTGTGCAGTGTCTGCACGCCACGTTATTGCCCCATCTGCTTTCATCAGGGTCTCGCTTCGGGGCGTTACATTGCCAACATTTTGAAATCATTTGAGGCAGCACTAACGGAAGAGGTAAACACATACAGTTCGTTTCAACACGGTGGAGCAGCTGCCCATACAGCCATCCAATTCTAGGAGTCACGTGTGAAAGAGTTGTTAGCGGAGGTCAGCCATTTCACCTGATCTGTCACTGTGCAGTCATTTCGTGTGGGGAGCCCTCAAGTTTAGGGTGTGTCGCAACAACCCTCGTAGCCTTCAAGGGCTGCAGCAGAGCATTTGGGATGATACTGCAGCAATTACAGCGGTCCAGCTTCGGTCCACCTTCAGCAACTGAATGACCAGGACCCACAAGTGCCAAGAGGTGGACGGTGGTCACTCGTGGTATCTGCCACAGTCTGGTTAGTGCTGTATTTCCTTTCCCCTGCTATGTTTCTTTTTACCCTGGAACTCCGTTCTGTGGACCACTTTTATTTGCCCCACCATATAAACTGCTGAACTATCTTGGAGGTTAAATTCTTCATCGAGTCTCACCGTAACCACATTTATCCTCAGATCACTAGTTTCTAGCTCGACAGCATGACATACCTAACAGTTAAAGTGGTGGAAAGTTGACGATGTGCCACGAAAACTGCTCTGGGCCTCAAACTCCGTTACAACGTGCAACTAAGTTCCTAACGATGACGTTCTTGTGTCATACGTTCTCGACATTCCGTCCATGTTCATTTTTGAAAAAAAAAAGTTCCAGTTCACAAGAAATATCTCCATCGTTTTCAGAAACAACTGACTACTATTGTGCTACCAGACAATGGGTCGGTGGCTGCCCCACCCTGTAGATTGCCGACCTATCTCGAATGCTGTTTCCACAAGTTGTGATGTTAATAATTTCGCTCAAAATGGTTTAAATAACTCTGAGCATTATGAGACTTAACATCTGAGATCATCAGTCCCCTACAACTTATAACTACTTAAACCTAACTAACCTAAAGACATCACACACATTCTTGCCCGAGGCAGAATTCGAACCTGCGACCGTAGCGGTCATGCGGTTTCGGACTTAAGCGCCTAGAACCGGCCGGCCAAAACGGCCGGCAATAATTTGGCGAATTCCTTTATCGTCTCCTAGGGATAAGATAATAACCGTCATTCTGGTGAAAGTTATTGCTCTACATTCTGATGTCTACAGCCTCTTACACAGCAGAGAATGTAAGACATGAATGGTGTGTCGCATTCATTATTATGTAGAACATCTACGTCCGTCTTCTGAGAATTACCTGTTTCTTTCTCTTCATCTGTATTAAATATATTTTAGTTTTGTAACGTTCTTTACTTTTTCCTAGTGTATTTCGGTGGTTTTGCAAACAGCTGCATCATACACATATTTTTATATTCAGAGGAGAAAGTTGGTGACTGAAATTTTGTGAGAAGTTCTCGTCATAAGAAAAATCATCTTTGTACAAATTACTGGCATCCCAACTCGTAGATCATATCCATGACACTCTCCACTATTTTTCGACAGTACAACTGCCCTTCATTGAACTTTTACGATGTCTTCCACCAACTCAGTCAGCAGATGGTCCCATACCGCAGAGCAAAATTTCAGGAGATAACAAGGAAGGATGTAAAACCCCCGTCATGGTGGGACGTTAAGCGCCCACAACCTGAGGCGAAAGCAAAGGGTGCGTGATGGAGGGGAAGCTGCGTTACGAGAGGCACACCTACTGTCTCTCCTGAGTTGAGCGCGGCAGTTGGGCGAGGGTATGAGGGTAAGTCTAACGACGATTCCGGAACCCTGTGGCCTGGCTGCTGCCGTTCCTCACGTCCTGGACGACGTTAAGAGTCTCCCAACCCAAGGCGAAAGCAAAGGGTGCATGGCGCATAGGGAGCTGCGAAAAGGGACACTAAATCTGTCATTTCTGGGTTCTAGGCTGAGTGGCAGTGTAAGGCCGGTGCGGCACATTGCTGGCCTTGGCTGCGGCGTGCTGCGCCCGCCCGGCGCTGCTGCTCCCCAGATCGCAGGGATGTGCCACCATCCGTGTCTCTGCTGCTGGTGGCCTGGTTTACTGTCGTGAAATCTTACCCCAAGTCGGAAAGTGTGCCTCGCCACTCCTCTGTCTTCCGAGGCATGTTCTGCCAAGCCCAGGGGGTGGTAACACAGCCAGGGTTGGGCTAGATGAGTCCAGACCCCCGAACAACTGCGTGACCAGCCCACCATCTGAGTAGGAGTGGGTCGTTGGCCGCAAGGTGGAAGCTCAGACCAGTAGGGGTCGAAGGGCGAGAGGTGCATCCGCCTCTACGGACTGCAGGCTGTACTTGCTGATGTGGGACAAGTGAAATCGGCGGTGACCAAGTAGTGAAGGGACAAGTGTGCTGGAAACAAGGCGTTGAACGCGGCAGCTGTGGGGTCCTCGGTCTAGGGGCGAGTTGCAGTTTAGTTTGCAGTTTAGTCCCCTCCGCCCATGCCAGAGAAGTTGGTTCAGGTTAAGAGAAGTGGTTCCCTATCTTTTTCGCTTGCCAAGAAATAATGGATACTGAAGAGAGAAGCGATTCTGGTGCTTCCTTAAGGGTTTCAATGCTAGCCCCTCCATCGCCACAAGATGGCCTGGGTCAGGCGACGGAAGATAGCATCACGGATAGGCATACAAGGATAACTCAGTTCCTAGATCAAAATATTACAAACGTAAAATTAGTTAGGACGCAGTCTGGGCCATCAAAAATGAGCTGGCGGCATGGGCAATTGTCAATGCCAAGTTAGAAGGCAGATTTGAGGAGCTAGAAGAGGAAAATGAAAGACTAAAAAATCAACCAGTCAAAACATGGGCTGGTGTGGTTGCACAAGCAGGACCAAAGGCCCAGTTAATGGAGGACACCATGGTCAAGGTCTGCAAATGGCCAGACACGGAAGTATTTTTAAGACCAATGCCTGGCCAAGATGTCAAGAAAGTTCAGAAGATATTCGCCACTACAGTAAATCTGGTCAGAGAAAAAATTAAAATTAATAGAGTTAAGGCAACTAAAAATGTAGTCACAGTTGATGTTGATACAGAGGATGATAAAAACAAGTTATTAGCTGACCTTTATGAAAGATTTCAAGCTAATATTGAGGACAGGACCTAGGGACTGAGATGTAGTCCATCGTGTCACAGAGGTCTCAGGTGCCCTGTGGAAGAAACTGACAGCTCTGGAAAAGGATTACGTAGGGTTCCATGCCATACACGTCAAAATTTACCTCTTGGTATACCTCGTGGTACCTCATGTCCACAATTGCAGAGACATAGAGCATATACACTAATACTGTAGTAGGAAGCCTGCATGCTCAAACTCAAAGCTGAGGACCACTTAAGAAAAAACTGCAATAAACCAGGCGTCTGTATACCATGCATGCATAGGGGCAAAAAGACCTGTGGTGCATTTAGTAGAAACTGCCCAGCATATAAAATGTTGGAACAGCACCTAATTTCCAGAATAGATTATGGCTGATGGTGTCATTGAGACCAGGAGAACCAAAAAAAGAAAGTCTCTCAGGCTCCTATTGGTTTCTCCTCCTCCCTCATCTGGGGGCCTACTCAAACTGATGAAGCGGAAAGATATGTTGGGCGGCCAGTGGCAGTGGGCTGACCAGTCATAATCCAACGCAGCCCAGTATTAGACAACAGCCCACATGCTAGTACAATAAACAGTGTCATGCCCATACAATAAGGTCTTTCATAACAAATACTGCAGGAAAGCACTGCTACCAGCACGATGCAACTGCAGGCAGCACAGAGAGCTATGGGAGCAGACCCAAGAAGAGTGTACCCAAACTTAGAGCTTGACATGCACGTCGTATGCATAGGGTACAAGTATGGTAGAAAGGTCACCCTCTCAGCAGTGGAGTCTATGGACAGGATACAACTCAAGTCGATGAATCTCCCCATTGACTTCATAGCCCTGCGTGACCTCATTGAAAAGGTTTTTGAAAGACGAGATGAAAGATTTGATTTGGAGGAAATTTAAATACAGTGTGTCCTAGCGAACGGACAAAAGATCTGACCTGATTGTAACGTACATACTTACTTTCCATAATGTCAAGTGAAATAATAATTGGACAGATAAACACACACAGTAGTCTCTAGGTCATTCAGGAAGTGCCAAGGGCAGTAGAGGAGCGGAGGCTGGATATAATCTGTTTGTAGGAGCCATACTCCCAAGCTGGACAAATCTCCTTTATGGCTGCCACTTGGCACGTAATGTACACTGGGGAGGAGCCTAAAGCAGCTATAATTGTAGCAAATAAGGCCTTATGAGTTGCTACCATAGCACAATTATCAAATAGCCACTGCAACATTGTGGAATTACAATCACCTGTAAGACTAGTGTACAACATTAACATGTACTTCCAATATAGAGGTAATTTTGACGACTTCTTGGATCATCTCACTCGAGTCACCACGGCATTGTGGGGGCAAAAGGTTATTGTAACCGCCCCTATGGTACGGCGGCACTAGAGACGCAAATGGGGAGAAGGCTGAAGAGTTAATCATGGCCTCGGAACTAGTTGTGGCAAACAGATGAGGGAATCCCCACACCTATAGAGGTGGAGGTGGATTTGGAAAGAAACATAGATGTCATCCTGTCAACACCCAGTTCGATCAGCAACATCGAACTGGAGAGTCCTAGACCAAGTCACAACGACCATAATCTGATTGTGTTTAGCCGTAGTGACAAGGAGTGCCACTGGGACCTGGGGTGGGAGATCCAATACAACTTCAATAAGACATGTTGGTAATGCCTAGCTCAGGAGTGTGACATTCATGCGTTGCCTGAGGGTGATGTAGACATTGATAGGTATGCTGAGAAGATGGTGGGGTCCGTAGTTAGAGCGGTGAAAGCTGCTGTACCACCCAGGAGGAGAGCCATTGCGGCCTCCCCATCACCATGGACTGCCAAACTACAACGTATGCACCAGTCTGTGAGACAGGCAAGGAAGTATTACCAGCGAAGTGTCGTCTGGCAAGAAAAACAGTTCTGGCTGCAGCGGTACAGGGCAGCCAAAGAGGTCTTCCAGAAAGAACTGAGGAAGCCAGGAAAGATATGTGCTGCACCAAATGGCCACTGCCCCTTGGGTAGTGCCCTATAAGTTGATCAGAGAAAACAAAAAAGATCTCTCAAGGTTCTCTCGACAATTAGAGATGGCGGCCAAATGACAGAGTCCTGACAGGAGTCTGCCGAGGTCCTCCTACAGATTCTGTTACCAGATGATGAAGAGAATGAGGACAATGAGATTCACTGCCAGATCTGTAGAGAACATCATGTAGAGTAGAGCAACAACACCATGGTGTACCCCTTTTAGAAGGAAGAAGAGGCAGTACATATTAAATCTTTCAGAAGGGGGAAGGCTCCAAAGCCAGATGGCATAGTAGCAGAGGTTGTACAATTACTCGCCCCTCAGCTAATAGGACCTCATTAAGGGCTCTTCAATGAATGCCTAAGGCTTGGTAAATTTCCGAAAATTGGGAAAAGGGCAAATTTGGTAATTATAAGGAAAGGAAAAGATAAGGACCATAAGGAAGCCAATTCATACAGGCCGATATGTCTCCTAGATATCCTGGAGAAATTAATAGAGAAGTTTTTGGCTGACAGTCTGGCGATAAACAGGATGCTGCGCGGGATGAGTGACAGGCAGTTTAGCTTTTGGCTGGGGCAATCAGTGTCCGACGCTACTGCCCTGGTGGCTGAAGTCTGCAGCTCAGCCCCACGCAAGTATGTGGTAGGCATCATGGTGGACATCAGTGGCACCTTCAACAACCTGTGGTGAGCCTCGCTCTTCTCCCCCTCGTGTGAGAAGGAGTGCTCAGGGCCCCGCTGTGGCTGTCTGAGGAGCTGTTACGAGGACAGGGAGGTTTGGTTATCATCACCCAGCGGAAAAATAAGTAAAACCATCACAAAGGGTTCTGGGGACACTCTCTTGGAATGTAAATATAGAACCGCTGCTAGAGAAATTATATCTCAGCTAGGACGTACTAGACGTGACAGCCTACGCAGATGACCTCCTGCTGGTTGGTGGCCATAGCCGTGAAGACCTAGAACCGAAAGTGGAAAAGACAATAACATCACTTTTAGAATGGTGCCACGAAGCGAAAATAAGGATTGTACCACACAGATCCACGTACGTATCTATTGCTGAAAGGTAGCCTGATTAGAAATCCAACCGTTAGAATGACAGAATCACCAGTTGTTCGGCGCCGCGAGGCCAGATATCTAGGGGTTGTAATTGATGAAAAGTGGAATTATACATCAGATATGGACACCATATCTCAATGAGCCATACAAGTTTTAAGCAATCTCATCAACATAGGACATAAAAGATTCCATCTGAAACCCAATCTCATTAAACTCTATCACAATAATATTTCAACATCAATAGTAGGATACAGGTGTGGGGTCTGGGCACACAGGCTCACGAGGCCTGCCATGACCGTGAGAAGGGTGCAGAGGAATATGCTGTTACGCTCTGTTGGGCATATCGAACTCCTACTCGGGGGGAGGGGGGGGGGCGTGGGGCGTTGTTGGTGTTAATGGGGCTGTATCCATTAGACATCAATATACGGGAGGAGGTAGTATAGTACTGGATAACCAAAGGAAAGACCAGGGAAATCATGGGCGCACAGTTAGGTGACAAGTTTGCTATCAGAGGAAGGGGGGAGGAGATATGGCAGTAATCATGGGTAAATGAAGAAACGGGGGAAGGGTATTTCAACTGCTCACTGATAACAAGGAAAGATTAGAGATGGGTTACTTTGAGCCAAGTAGAGGACTGCTCCACTTTCTTACAGGGCATGGGCCATATCCGACATACTTACGTCGATTTGGTGAATGGGCTACACCAGCGTGTGACTGTGGTGCTCGGGACGGCACACTCGAACATATCATCTGTGACTGTCCAACATATGACGACGTAGCGTATGATTTAAGACAACAACCACCGAACAGAGACATCTTCTCCATAATACGACGTGCTGACACCTATCATATCTTAAATAATTTGGCAAACTAGGCATCACGCAAGATTATGAGGGAATTTATTAGGGACCAAAATAGTCAATAAACAAACCAACAAAGGGGCAGCTACCCAATGCCGCCGGACGCGGAATGGCCGGCCGCCGTTACGACCGAGATCCGCCGAGCTCCAGGATCAGGCAGGCAGGTGTATCAAATCTCATCACCAGTAGATTAACTAACAATACTAACAAGATTAGGGACTCCAGCGAAACGCAGTCTTTGGTTCCTTTTCCGACAACATTTTCTGTAACATCGTTCAAATTCGAATAGTTCGTAACTGTAATTCCTAGGTATTTAGTTGAACTGACAGTTTTTATATTTGTGTGATTTATTACGTATCCGGTACGTGAAGGATTTCTTTTCGTATTCATGTGCATGACCTACCTCTGTGCATTGTTTGGAGTCAGTTATCACTTTTGGCTAGATAAATTGGCGTTTGGCGATTGGTTTTGATCTCATGCCAACTTTACTAGAGGGTTAACGGCAGAATAATGTGCAAACACTCTGACAAAGCTGTTCAAATTGTCTCCTAAATCGTTTATACAGATTAGGGACAGCAGACGGTTTATAACCCTTCCCTTTCGTACCCCTAATGCCATTTCTGTTTTACTCGATGACTTTCCGTCAGTTAGTACGCCCAGTGACCCTTCCGCCAGGAAATGACGGATCCAGTCGCACAACTAGGACAAAATTCAATGGATTTACAAAATGATTACAAGCCGTTTCTGAGAAATGGTATCAAAAGCCTTCTGGAAATCAAGAAAAGAACCAGTTCAAAGTCCGTTGTCGATAGCACTCGCTACTATGAAAGCTAGGTGTGCCTCAGAAGAACGATATTTACAGAATCGGTGGTGAGTATATCTCAATAGACCGTTTTCTCCGAGACAATTCATAATGTTCGAGCCCAGTGAATGTTCCAAATCTTACTGCAGATCGACGTTACTGGTATGGGGCAATAATTCAGGGAATTACTCCTGTTTGCTTTCGTGACTGTTGGTGTGACGTGTCGAACCTTCCAGTCATTAGGGGCTGATATTTTGTCGAGTTAGTGGCTGTAGCTGATTTCTAAATATATAGCACCATACTCGTAACGGGACGTGACTGGTATAGAATTCGGCCAGAAATTAAGTGGTTTAAGTTGCTCCTCTACATCGAGGATATCCACTTCTAACTTACTGAAGTCGGCTGCTGTTATTGATCGAATTTTGTAATATTTACCGCATTTCGTGACTCCGCTTTAGCGGCACTTTGATCAGTAACATAACCACTGTCATCATACTGAGATGGCACCGATTGTGTCTTGCCTCTGATGTACTTTACATACGACCAGAATCTCTTTGGGTTTTTCTACCAGATGTGCCGGCAAAGCTCCGTTGTGGGCACTATTAAAAGCATCTCGCATTAAAGTCCGCGCAAAATTTTGAGCTTTTATAAAACATTGCCAATCTTGGTGATATTCCATTGTTATAAGTTTCCCGTGATTTTTTCCTTTCTTCTTGAATAGTGACCTGTCCTGTGCGCAATAGGAGATCAGTACGGTCGCTTATTAATATATTTGGTATAAATCTCTCGATCTGTGGGAAGCTACTAACGCAGGATCGCGATTTCTCGCTTCCAAGTCGTATTTGCGTATTTGGACCATTACGGATGTGCGCCAGGAATTCTCCACGCGTTTACGTGTGTGTGTGTGTGTGTGTGGGAAGTGCGTCATGTCTTCACTGCGATTGCATGCGGTTAGCGGTCAGTGGGCAGCTAACATCCCGTTTGCGGTCTAAGCCGCTTCCAGTTTCCGCCAGCCCGGCTGTGGGAGTCACAACAACACAGGACGAGGGAGGCCAGCGGGGGACACGGGCCGCGTCCACACAGTAGGGGGTGCAGCGTACGGCCCAACCCAAAATCACTGCAGTGGTGACACGTTACTGCAGGCGACTCTTGCCGGTACGTCGATAAGCAGTACAGAAAACGAAAAATAAAATTCAGAATTTTCATCGTTGTGGAAGAGTAGGGAATCGGAAGGCACTGCACACTTTTGAATCAGTACCCCCCAAAACGTTGAATCCGTCGTCCTTGCATGGCGACACTGCGTTCTCAGCCACCTAGGCCTATGGGCCTGACACCCAAGGATTTCTTGTCGTGGGGTAATGCGAAATACCTTGTGTATATGGCACATTCGCCGAAAACTATTCGCCCATTTCTGAAGCGTCGGTTACTTTACACACACTCCTAATTGTATGGCGTGACACGGTTTGTCGCTTACATGTTACACGTGTCATCATGGGCTTCATGGAAAATACCTATAAACAATCTAAAATAAATGTGCTGTGTTTCGAATAGCTACACCTATTGGTAACCGCTTCATTAAGTTTGAACTCTACATCTACAAATACATATACATAATTCGGCAAATTTATATAACAACAAAATGCAAAAGAGTAAGGGCATTAAGTAGACATATAGATATCAGAGTAGCAAATCTTACCTGGAGATTATCACTGCAAGGAAGAGCCTGAGAAACTGTCGTACCCCCATGTCATTTGTGCACTAAGTAAAATATTCAACGTTGTAAACTAAATTAGTCCAGTCCCGCCTCCACCTGCATTGTTTAGCGAAAACACCGCCGTGGGGTGGCGTCATTACCTCAGTGATGCAATGTAGATGCAACAACATGGAAAAGGCGTCTATAAAGGAGCCAGACCAACATGGGGTTCCCAAGAGGGGCAGCAGCCTATGGTGAATAACGCTGAAGATGGGTACATCGAGTATTTAATGAACAGGTGCTGAGTCGAAGTGATGAAACATATAGAGGGAATCGATTTTCAGTACATGACCGGAAGTATCAAGGAATAGTGAATCAGGTAATGGAACAAAGTGCGTGGTACATAGAAAGGGAAGACGCTAAACACTGAATGGTTGGAGTTATCAGGAATTCTTTACGTCATTAGCTACAATTTAAACCATTACTTCTAGATAGTAGCATCCATATATTTAATCCTGATACGCAATGCAATTTACAGCACATCGTTCATGATTTCCAGTCCTGTTGATTACAAACAACTATACAAACTTTACCTCAGACCTCAACCCAAATGTGTCCTACGGACGTAACCAAACCAAATAGTGTGCCTAAAACATTGGTTTTCCTCGTCAGGATCGACAGCAAACCAACACCTACAACGATAGTTCAGGTATACTTGCCAATGTTTCAAGCGGAAGATGAAGATATGGAGATAACATATGAGGGTTCTGAACGCGTAATTCAGTATGAAAGGGGAGGGGAAACAAAATAGTGATGAGGAACTGGAATTCGGTTGTAGGGGAGGGAGTAGAAGAAAATGTTAAAGGACAATATGGGCTTGGCAGTAACAATGAGAGAGGACAAAGACTAATTGAGCTCTTCAGTAGATTTCAGGTAGTAATAGCGAATGCTCTGTTCAGTATTTACAAGTGGTAGGGGTAGGCCTGTACTACAAAAATACTCGGAAATATGGGAAAACTCCAGTTAGATGACATCATGGTCAGGCAGAGATTCCGAAATCAAAAGAGATATGGATTCCAGTGCTAGAATCAGGTACACGCAGAAGCTGATGTAGACTCAGATCACAATTTAGTAATGACGAAGAGCAGACTAAAGATTAACAATTTGGGTAGGAAGAAATAATGCGCTAAGAACTGGGATACAGAAATACTCATGAATAAAGATAGATGGTTGAAGATCTCTGAGGCTATAGTTACAGCGCCGATGAATAGCTCAGAAGGAAATTAAATTGAGTAGGAATGGACATTTATAAAAAGAAGGACTACACAATTTGGAAAGAGAAACATAGCTAAAAAGAAGGTAATTGAGAGGAAACAGAAAATAGGTAACAGAAGAAATACTTCAGCTGGCTGACGAAAGGAGGAAGTACAGAAACGTGCAGGCAAAATCAGGAATAAGGTAATACAAGTCATTTAGGAATGAAATAAACAGGAAATGCATGAAAGCTAAAGTGGAATGGCTGCATGAAATGCGATGAAATCGAAAAAGAGATAAATAATTGGCGGAAGGAGTGACCCAGGAAATAGAAAACTCAAAACAGCCTTCGGTGAAATTAAAAGGAAGGGCGGTAAAATTACGAGTCCAATGGGAATTCCACTGTTAAATGCAGAGGAGACAGCTGAATACAGTAATAGAATCACAAACAGCTATGGAAGATGTAAGTTTGATCTCCCATTTTCGCCAACTGATCTATTTCAGAATTTCGCTACCAGAATGAAGATGATGGTCTCTGATTGGTGTTTGGAGTAGCAAAACAGAGGATGTAGACAGACTGAATTTCAGGAAATGTAATTTCCCGGTCGCTCTATGGTGAACGATTGGTTTGAAAAAACTAAGACCTCTTTTCTGAACGATTGGAGGAGCTGCTCATGTAATCTATAAGAAAGAACATTTTAAATTAGGAATAAAATCACGCCAGTGTCGGATGAGTACCACATTGAAATGTGGCGTCTTCCCAGCTAGATATGCATAAAATTAAAATTGATGACACAGTTAATAATGAAATTAAACATGTGGACTGGAGTACTTAAGTAAGTCAAGATAATCTAGTATATTATAATATCACTACAATTACAGGCCGTGATGGTTACATTATGGAAGTAGACTGCAGAAAGAACACCTAGATTTTTACTATCTGCTCTTAAAAATTTTACGAGGACACAAATAAAGGTGAACGTAAATTTTGGAACCTTTGTGAAATCTCTAGGCACGGTGAATATGATAAGATGCAAGAAGTAAAACGTTTTATTCTAATCTAATTCTTTCATTTTTTTAATACAACTTTTCTGAAAACAATATTGTAAGATTTGCTTCTGCTGACTGTAATTATATGAAGCGTCCAAAAATCGCTGCTGCTACTCGGTTAACTGAAAAACTTCCGGAACTAATTATTTCCTAATTCATATTTTACTCTCTTCACAAATATGCTAGTCAAGCTTGTAAATGTTTTCCCAGAGATTGGGCGACCTAGCTATGAACATTCATAAACATTTTAAAGCAAGTGTTAGGTGACAGGAGCAACTGCATTAATTTAAAAAAGTTTTTAGATATCAAAATTCATAAATTGTTGCATCCATCATAGACAAGATATCTATCTTTGCAGGGCATGGTAGTGAGAAATTTAGAGGAGTGGAATACTTTGGAGGTGTCTCCTTTGATTCTAAGTACAACAGTTCTCTGCCAGTCAATCGAGGTCCATGTCAACCAGTTTCCAAGCGAACATTTCCTATAATAGCTGCACACAGAGGAGATGTGGAGCTCGGTACCTGTAAGAAGACCATCGCTCACAGTGGAAAATAACGCTGCACGTCTCCAGTGGGCCAAACAGCACAGGAACTGTCCAGAGGCTGACTGGAGTGTGTGTGTGTGTGGGGGGGGGGGGGGGGAGGCGAGTGCAGTGTGCTCTGAGGGGTCGCGTCTTTCAGATGATGTGAGGTGTCAAGGCCACTGACAGTCCAGTGAGTCGTTTAACTCACCCTGTGTTGAGGGCACTGTTCAGGTTGCAGACGCTTCTGTGACGTTATGATAATGTACCATGAATATCACGCTTATAAATCAGGTCGTTTATTTCAACATTCTTGATGACCAATTGTTGTCCTTAATCCTACCCATTCATGAGGAGTGTGCTATGGACAGTTACATCTTCCAGGTCTCTACGCAAACGCTTCTGCTTTTACTAACCTTGAAGCACTCTATCGCGACTTCAATGGTTCACTAAGCAAACAGATCCTAATCCTGCAGACCATGCAGGGGTCATTTGGAATACCACATCAAACCAGAAACACTACTGAAATGGAGAGTGGCAGCCTATCTCCACGTCTACTAAGCAACAAGTAAAGGAATGGGAAGAGAAGTTTTGTGAGGAAATGAAAGTAACCCTTAAGAATTATTCATGACACAGTTCCGCCAGCAACGCCGAAACTCATGGGACAGCAATAGAACTGAATGGATAGTATCTTGAAAACCGGTTGTAAATGATTTTCTACCAAAGTAAAACAGTGATAATGGAATGTAATGAAATTAGATGAGGCGCTGCTGAACGAATTAATTTACGAAATTATGTAGGCATGAGCAACAGAATAACTGAATAACTGAAGATGGACGAAACAAAGAGCGACAAAATGAAAAAGTAATAGCACGAAACGAGATTTTGAAGAGCAGAAAAGTGTATCTGAAAAAGAGGAATATACTACCATTGAATGTAAATAGAAATCTTACGAACTTCTCCTGAAGCTATTTGTCTTATGTTGAACAGCAGTTTAGGCAAGAAGGAAACAGAAGCTTTTAAAAAGTGGCGCTACAAAATACTGTTGAATATTTAATGCGTAGATCGAGTAACTAATGTGGAAGTACTACACTGACATGGGAAAAACGGAAACCTAAGCGGCAACTTGCTTAAAAGATTGGTTGGATTCAGAAGTCACACTGAGACTTCAAGGAATTGTAGAGTTTCTAATGAGGGAATTACTGGAGGTTGAAACTGCAGAGGGGGACCAACGCTCGACTACCGTAAGAAGGCTGAAATGGATATCACGGCAGTGGCTGTACAGAAGTGCAAAGGACATACCAGCCGGTAAAGTACCGTCAGACCAGTGCCTGTACCACAAACAAGTGTTGACCAGATAAAGTGTGTAGGCGGACAACACGTGTAGATGGCCACTCCGTAATTGACTCTAAAGTGCCTGGCAGAGGGTCTGTCGAACCACCTCCAGCCTATTTCTGTACACTTCCGCTCTCGAACATCGTGCATGAGAAATGAAATGCTACGTCCGATTTCTTGTACTTTATTACGACCATCGGTCCTCGCTATGTGGATGGACATCCACAAAGTATTTTTATATTCGCAGGAGAAAGATTTTGACTGAATTTGTGTCGCCGCAACGAAAAACATCTTTGTCTGACTTATTGCTACCCCAAACCCGCAGATCATATGCGTGACACTCCTTCCTCTACATCTCGCTGGTACAAAACGAACTGGTTTTGAGCTTATGTTGACTTTACTGGCCGTAACACGATAGCATCATGTGCATACACACTCAGAGGGCTGCTCAGATAGGCTCCTAAATCGTATATACAGATCAGAAACAGCAGACGGTTTCTAACACATCCGTTCCGTACGCCAAATATAATTTCTGTTTTACTCGATGACTTTCCGTCAGTTATTATTAACTGTGTAATTTCCGACAGGAATACACGATTACACACGAACAACTGGGACGATACGCCATAGGCATACAATGTGACTACAAGCCTTTTGTGAGCAACGGTTTCAAAAGCCTTCCAGAAATGTGGAAAGGAATCCGTTTAAGGTACCTTGTCAATAGCACTCATTACTTTGAGTGAGTGAAGAGCTGGTAGTGTTTCAGAGGAGCGATATTAACTGACTGAATCGGTGCTGAGTAAGTGATCATAAGCCCGCCCGGCTAGCCGCTCGGTCTAACACGGACGCGTCAGCGGACTCTGAAATGGACCCTGACACAATCTGGTCACGTAATTAAGCCAGCCATGAGATCGAATTTAGCTTCTTGTTCGTTAAAGTGTGCGGGCTCATACGCTTCTTCCTTTGAATATTGATAGGGTTGTGTCAGATTTGCGGCTAGCTTCTTCATGTAAATTGTTCTGTGTTTCCTTTGCAGGTACCGTATTCCTGCAAGAAGTCGAGTCAACATCTTTTTCTGTCTCGGTTTTTTGCATGTGTTTAATGTGGTTCCCGTGTGTTCTATATGTTTTTTTTTGTGGAGGACATTTCCATTGAAGGAATTGAAATCCTTGATAATGGTAAAGGGATAAGATGGACTTTTCTTCACGTGACCATTCTCCTTTATGCGTCATCCAGTACGTGACGCACTTTAGATCCATCCGAATTTTTTAAGCAACAGGTGATTCATTTGTTACACAAATTACTGGATACTATTTTGACAGGTGGTTGTTCTAACTGTGTGTTGCGTCCTGTAGACCAGTTTTCTAATTTTTATTTCTGTCGGTAGTAGTTAAATTCCAGAATGAGATTTTCACTGTGCAGCGGAGTGTACGCTGATATGAAACTTCCTGGCAGATTAAAACTGTGTGCCGGACCGAGAGTCGAACTCGGGACCGAGTTCGAGTCTCGGTCCGGCACAGTTTTAATCTGCCAGGAAGTTTCACTAGATAAATTGTCCGTTCTTTTCGTCTGTAAATATCCGACTTCTGTCAGTTTTACATATTTTACTGCTTCTTCTAACAACAGGTGTCACATATTTAGTCTGGCCGGACGTGTGAAAGGACTTTGGCTATCGATGCCATCCCCGCCGACTTCACGGACCACAGTGTAGTGACTATCACATTACGTCATTCACGACAGTCGGTCAAAATGGTTTTGATTCCCTTGGGCGTTGAATACGGCGCAAATGGAGATCCTTACCATATGAGGTGAACCCAGAAGTGTTGTACCATAGTCTCTGGTCAGCTGCGTTATAAGCCTCCATTTTGGAATGCTGAGTTCAGAGGGCAAACCCTAGGTTCTGACAAGCGTTGACACGACTGTGCGCTGATAGAGCGCGGAAATTTCGGAGCACGCAAGAATTTTACAACTCTCTCTTATGTGGCCTTTAAGAAAGTGCGCATCAGGCTCTGCTACGTATTGCAGACGTCACGCGTGTAAAGGCGCGATTATTAGGAGTGAAGCGGCGCCAAGTGGGAGGGTTGAGGTGGCGTTCCAAACCACGTCCGCTGGGCTGTGGACCAACTGACTCCTCTGTATCATCTGATTCGGCATCAGACTCGTCTTCCTCATGCGTGTACCACATCTCTTGAGATCGACGAGGGCAATGTTGTGACGCCACAAAAGGACATACGGCATGCTCTACACCATTTCTACGTTAGGCTAAATCAGGTACCCATTAATTTTTTTATTCTTTAAAGTCAGTACCTCCATTAGACGTTTATTTACAGTGTTACATTTACACTTACACAATCATGATATCGTCTTCAAAGTGCCTTATCAAGTGTCTTTTGAAAGTAGGTTAGACAATAACAGTGAAATACATAACAAATGTCATTATCATATAAGAATCTATATTTGAAATGCTTACTTACAAGTGTTATAAATTTCCTAAGATGGCCTACTGTTGTATTAAAATGCACTATTACACACAGAGTCTACTGCTTTGCTTCATTACTCAGTATACCATCTTGACTGAATGACAGTTGGCTAAGTGTCAAATTGTCTTGGTCAAAGAAATTCCTCTTACAAGCAGGTGACATTTTTTAAATCTTTGGACTCAGTGTCCTGAAGGATATGAAAGGTTAGGAGCAATTTATTTTCTTTGGTAGCTGTTACATCTTTGCAGTACCCGTTTATCTCAGTATACCATGAAGTTGCCTGCTCATAAACATATACTGTAACAAACCTGTCGATAACATCCGCTGCATCCTTAAATATAGCGGTCCAGCTAGTCATTGATGTTGTTTGAAGTACATTTTCCTCCCTCTGAGATATACTACTTTCATGAGGAATCAATATACCTCACCCCGACCTTCTGTCAATAACCAAAGGACAAACTGACTAAGTCTCAATAAAACCTTTTATTTTATTAAATTTATGGAATAAAGTTTAGTATCACAACTATTTAACACATAAAATACTATGACACATGAAGCCACACAGAGAATATACCGATACACACTAAAGCCATACCTTCAATTTGGACACATCATTCCCACACAATTACCTAACATATGCTATATTTGGTACTAGCTTTAACATTTAAAAGTGCCCATTTACCATAGGTGTATCTTAATTTTTAAAAAGTCAGTCTCTTCACATTTTTATTCTTATTCCTTTATTTGTTACCCTTTTGTCCCCCCCCCCCCCACTATAATAGCTTCTTCATTTTATTAGTCATTTCATAACCCGCCCCCAGTCCATCCTTCTGCACCCTCCTCCCTTAAATTTACACTCCATATGCCTACATACGACAATGAATGATTCATAGTATTCTTGATCTTGTGTTTCTTCTCAATTGTTTATTGCCGCTCTAAGAAGTAATTATGATCAATAATGTTACATTTGTCTTTGTTGTTAAGAAATACGAATTAACCCATTTGTTCGGTATTCTGTGTTCACTCAATCCACAGTTCATGTCTCTGTTATTGTGCTGCCTGCGGCTGGGGAGTGCTGATCCGTCTGTCGATGTTGGTCTATTGACGATACTCCATAGACACGTAATGTGACTGCAAGCAGTTTGTGAAGAACGGTATCAAAAGACTCCCAGAAATCTGGAAATTAATCGGTTTACGATTGCTTGTAGATAGCTCTCATTACTTTGACTGAGTGAAAAGCTGGTTGTGTTTCATAGGAACGATATGTGCTGAATCGGTCCAGAGTAAGTGTCGATATATCGTTTTCTTCGAGATAATTCGTAATGTTCGAACACAGTGGATGTTCAAGGTCATAGTAAAAATCAATGTTACTCGTATTGGTTTCCTTTCTTCACTGTAGGTGTGGTGTGTGGAACATTTCAAATCTTTACGTGTGGACATTTTGTCGAGCCAGCAGATGTACATGATTCCTAAATATGGAGATATTTGACCAGCGTCCTCCGTAGTTGATCCAACAGGTATACTTATTAGGTAGTTTCAGTTGCTTCTCTACATCGACGGTATCTACTGCTAATTCACTCATGTTGGCAGCTGTTGCTGATTCGAATTCTATAATATTTACTCCGTCTTATTTGGTGAAGGACTTTCGGAAAACCGTGTTTAGTGACTCCGCCGTAGCCGCACTTTGATTAGTGACATTACCACTGCCATCGTGCAGAGATGGTATTGATTGTGTCTTGCCACTGGCGTGCTTTACATACGACCAGAATCTGTCTAGGTTTGCTGCCAGATGTAGAGACAAAGAGTTATTGTGAGAAATATTAAAAGCTTCTCACACTGAAGCCTACTCTAAATTTTGAGTTTCTATAAAACATCGTCAGTCTTGGCGATATTGTATTGTTTTAAATTTCACAACGTTTCCTGTTGTTTCTTCTTCGAAAGTGACCTGTTTTGTGCGCCATGGGAGAGCAGTTTCGTGTCATACTCATCTGTTGTTATAAATCTCTCGAATGCTGTCGATACTACCTTTTTTTTTAAATTGAAGTGAAAACCGGTCATAGGTTTGAAAGCTTATGAAGTCATGAAGCTAACGTTTGTCTCATTTTTTTTAAATAGATATATTTTTATTTGCTTTTCAGTGATTTTGGGTGTTAAGTTGTTCAGTCTAGCTGCAACAATCCGTGTAAGCGTCATGATGCTCCCAATGTGCTCAGAATTATTTGTAACTGAATGGTCACTGAATGTTTTCGCAGACGTTGTCTCCGCAACCAATTCCTTGAAATAAATTTCGGAAAAAGCATTTAGTGGATTTTCGGGCAGTATTTTATGCCTATCACCGACTTAAATATGCACTGTCGCAAACATAACGAGGGTAGACTGGAGTCACCACCATTTACAATGGCTATTCGGAGAGTAGGGTGCGATCGGCCGCAGAATGGAAACCACAGTGATAATATAAAGTGATTTGTTTGTAACAGTTAGCTGCGCGATCGCGATACTTCTCTACACACTCGGCACCCCGACTTAGATATTTGTCGTTGCGTTGTACCAACATTCCGACATCCTTGTCACAGAAAGCAGCCACCTGTGCTGTCCGCCAATTCTCTGAGCTGGTCTGCAGCTCTCTGTCTGTTCCAACAGGGTGTCCTGAAAGCGAGCAGGTCATATGAGCAGAGATAAAAGAGAGAATCAAATCCGGGATGTATGGTGGCCGATCAAAACTGCCCATCCAAAACGCTGCTGGAGCGTCTTCGTTGCCACAGCAGAAGGAAACACACGACAGGTACGTTATGCGGGGTTGCATGAAATCAGGCGAAACACAGGGCACGCACCCTCACTTGACGGCAGACACTATTTTCGAGTCATCTTTACGTGCTCACTGTGCGTTCAGAACTGGAAAGAGTGTCATGACGCGATCGATTACCATACTAGACTCACTGCCAGTCACATCTGTGCAAAGCATCATTGTATTTTCTCTGTCCTTTCCATTTTACACCTGATCGAATCTTACTTCCCAAATAGGGCTTTATGTGATTGTGTTAGTGGGGTACCTGTCTGACATGAGGATCAAAATTAACTTGAACCTTTTAAAAACTATAGATTCTCTATTGGGAGGTCGATGTGAAAATGTATTTTAGGCATAAACTATTAAATAGTATAAGGAGCTTGTGACATATGGCCTTGGTGGCTATCGACGGTTGTGAGTAACCATTACACATTACAACTGAGTTTGCGTAAATCACGTGGGCGAGAACAGCACACTAGTCAGCACACTAGTCCGCCACAGACAGGTCTCCACACAGTATCGATGCACTTGCCGTTTAAGGACATGTTATGTCTTATTTGCGTAACGAGATCACTGCGGATGTGCGCCAAGAATACTCCACATGCTTACGTGTGTGTGTGGGAAGTGTGGCCACGAGTGCTGGTATCATATCCTAGCTGTGACCGCAGGCGGTTAGCGATTTGCGTGAGCTGAAATCCTGTTTGTGCTCCAAACTGTTCCTAATTCTGACAGAGCGTATGTGAGCGTCATAAGCATGATAGGCAATGTAAAATAAACTTCAAAATTTCCATCGTTGTGCAAGAGCGGAGAATCCAAAGGCGCTCAACATTTTTGAAGCTGCACCTCCCAAAACGATGAATCCGTCGACCTTGCCATGGCGGCGTTGCGTTCTCCGCCTCCTACACCTTTGGGCCTGACACCCAAGGATTTCTTTTCGTGGGGTTATGCGAAATACCTTGCGTGTACGCCACCTTTGCCGGAAACCATTCCAGAACACAAATCACACATTTCTGCTACGCCACAAACTCCACATACGCTTCTAAATGTGTGGCGTGAAATGGTTGGAGGCTTAAATGTTGTACGTGTCACCAAGTGCTTCATACAAAACACCTATAAAGAATCAAAAATTAATTTCCTCTCTGTTTTATATCTACAGTCACTGGTAATCGCTTCATTCAGTTTTAACTGTATATCCTCAGATACAAACACCTAATTAAAAAATTTTATATAAGAATCTGAAAAAAATAAGATTCAGTAGACATATAGACGCCAGAGCAGCCAGTCTTACCTGGCCATTATCAGTGCAAGGGAGAATACAGAGAACCTGTGATACCCTCATGTCTTTTATGAACCAAGAAAAATATTGCACACTGTAGACTACAATACTCCAATCCCACCACCACCTCCACTGTTTAGCAACAAGGCCATATAGAGGTGGGGTGGTGTACGTGTCTCAGTGATGCAAACAGCGATACTGTAGATGCTACAACGTGCAATGGGCGTCTACGCAGGAGCCAGACCAACGTATGGTTCCAGATGAGGGGCAGCAGCCTATTCTTTAGTTAGAGGGGACCAGTACAGGTGAGTGGCAGAAGGTCTAGCCCTGCAACATTAGCCCACATGCCCTCCATACGTTGGCAAGCGGAAAAAAAGCTGTCATGCTCTCATCGATTCTGCATCTGAAATGATATACAGAACAAAGCTGAAGATAAGATGGCTAAATCGAATACGTAATGAAGAAGTATTCGGTCGAACTGATAGAAATCAGTAGTGGTACAATCTGACTAATAGGAGCAATCGATTTGTAGGAGATATCCTCAAGTATCAAGGAATCGTAACGGAAAGAATTGTGTGGTATTACATAAACATCGGAAAAGCTAAGCACTGAACGGTTGGAGGTATCAAAAATTCTTTATGTCATTAAGTACACCTAAAAGGATTACTTACAGATTTTAGCATCTATAGATTACATTCTGATGCACAAGTTAATTTGTTTATGATTTCTAGGCCTGTTGATTACAAAGGACTATACAAACTTTCCCTCAGACAACTCGGACGTGTCACACAGGATCTACACAAAGTAAAGAGTGTGACTAAAGTTTTGGTCAAAGTTTGGATGAGAGTATAAAATTGCACTTGCTGTGTTCTTCAGAAGTACAATGAACGACGCTACTAATGAGTGACAATTTACAATGTTGCTTTTGCCGTGTTTCTGTTTTATATCTGCACAGTTTTTCTGAATTATTCTGGAAAGTAAAACATGTTTTAGTAGTAACTTTTGTGGTATAGCTACGATGAGACAGCCTTTTCCGTAGCACAACAATACGTTACAGCACAGTACTTTCTTCATCTCGGCAATAAGCGTAATAACTGAGATATCTATAAGCAAAGCATTTCACTTTCCTTTAGCGTGAGGTAAGTACATTGACTTCTACAGAACTTAGCTTTCGGAGGACGATAACTACGACACTTCCACAGAGATTATCTTACAACAAGACGCACAGTTTAGCGCTTCAGTACATGTATTTGAGTGACTAATTTTGTACTTAAAACATTTATTTTTAAAGATTTTTTAATTACAATGATACAAAGGTTTTCCGTGATACATTTCCTTCCATTGCTGTAATCTGTAACACCTGAGGGTATAATTACATTAATCCTCAGGGGGTACACGCTTACTTTGTGTACCATGTGTTTGGCAAGCACAAGGAGCCCTAGCTAATATGGTATTTGCTTATACAACTTTACACATCGGTACCATATTTCTCCAACACAAAATACACAGCCACCTGATTATTTAACAGAGAAACAAACATTTTTTTTCTACGTCAGTGACAGATGTTTACGCAATTACACAGCTGGATAACTTCACACTTATGAAATTGTATTTTGTCCGAACTGTGTGAACCCTTCATATTTTTCGGAACCATTGTGATACTATGAGAGCTTTGAATGATGTATTTGGTATGGGATCACCATTTGAGGTAGATGACACTATTGAAAAGAACAGAGAATTTTTTTTAAGTTTTGAAATTATTGCAGAAAGTTACGACGTTTTTGAGATTTGACTGAGGTGTTATGATATTATGATGTTATTTTTACAACGACGATGTGTATTATGCTGTTGAGGTATGTTTATGATCAATAAGATGATGCTACCGTATATGAGGAATTTGATTATGCTGCATATTTCTTATGATGAAATACTGAAGAAGTGTCGACGAATATGTATATGTATAATAAGGGAAGGAATAATGAGTAGTGGTTAGGGACTCTGAATAATGGAAAAGGATGTTGGAAACCAAGAATCGTATTTTAAGAATTATGAAATGTGTGTACATGCGTTAATGTATTACAATGCTGTCGAAAATTTTTTGGACACTGTTATATTTGCAGGATTTTGTTTCTACACTTTTCTACTGTAATTTCTCCACTTGTGAAATTTTATTTGTATATGAGACTGTCACTGTAGTGCAAACTGGTGTCGTAAATATTTTGGTAAGAAATTTAAATGACCACCTGCACATAATGCATCATGGGCACCCAGCTGCGCGACAGTCACCTGGGAAAAAGCCATTAGTATGTGCCTTTCAGAGGCAGAGGTGGAGAAAAAAAGAGGCCATTATCCTCGCTATTGACATTTCTTTGTAGAAAGCATCGCAAATACGACACGCCCAAACTTGAAAACATATGATTCCACTGTGGAGCTCTTAATTTGATATTTACTGAAATGTCTAATGAAATGATGAGAAATATTTTATGTCTGTACACCTGGTTATGACTACTGTCTTTCTAGTTGAGAGATTTTTTTACTACCTTATGAAATGCCATATGGCTATTCAATGATGTTTCATGCCTTCCTTTGTACATATTTGCTCATTTTGTTTAATATCTAGTTTCCAGCTTTGTTGCACCATTGGTTTTATAAAATGAAATAAAATGCATTTGCTAATGTGAACACTTTCTATCAACAGATCTATTAAATAATAATTTTGTGATCCATATTCTTCGAAAAAGGAGCACTTGGAATGAAAAGAACAATAAGAAGGGATTAATAACAGTAACTGCATACATAATTTTCTTTTCAACTACTTGTTAATTTTTTTGGTAGAATAACTCCTTGTGGTGCACCACTTTAATGACATAGATATTAAGATGTGAACAGACATTTCCCTTTTCTGCATTGTTGTCTTTAGTGTAATATTTTTTCTGCTTGAGTTTTGTCATGTTTAGAAATAAGTTATTGCATTTGCTGCTGCTGTTTGCCCGGCATAGTGCTACTAAATTTCACTTTGTATTACTCTGTTAAGCTAGTTTTACTACTGATTTATTTTTCTTGTTGCTGCACATTGGCTCATAATAGTTGTAATGTTGCATTTTCTCTGTTAACTTAGATTTACTGCTGCTTGCTTTGCCAATTCGAATTTTTGTCATTGCTGTTTGTGTTAATTTGTTTTGTGCTGCTGCATTGCCTCGTCCATTGGTATATATATCTGAGCTCAGTAGATTTAAGTTAGCTTAAGAGGGGGTAGACTATATAAGAAACTAACTATGATGAATTGGAAGAAATCATTGAGAAGCTATAAGAAAATGGTTTGGCCAAAAAAGTAGTGTATAGTGGAGAAAAACTATTTTTGAAATAGGATGTGAACAGAAAACAGAAAGCATGGCAGGATAGGATTTTTTTGGTGGAAACAAATTTTGAAATAAGATGAAAGATCTATGGAATGAAGTTTTGGGTTGGACTGCAGTACCAAATGTCACACTGAAACCAAACCCTGTCCTGTACTTCTGTGTTATTATGCTATGTGAATTTGTGTTTTTCCTGTCTTTATGTGTTTAGCTAATAAGAGTTATGTTGTACAATTTTTCTAATAATATGTTATTTACTTTGTAGAGATGTTTAGACATTAGTAATTCTGTTCTGTTTCAATGCTCAAGTGTGAAATTAATGTTTCGAAAACTATTCTCATTATTTTATATATTTACTTATGTCATAATTCCTGTAACACTGATGTATCTGTTTATTTCTATTCTTTTGTAAAACCTGTTTTACTACAAATGTTATCTGTATTGTTATGTTCTTTAAAGATGTATTTTGTACCTTTGTAATTGTATTCTCATGTTATAAAATTGTAATTGACACCAGTTCATCAAATTATTGACTTGTAAGTTACATTTCACTGCAGTCGTTTCTGTTGGTCATAGTATATGGACAATATGTGAGAAGTAGGGACTGTTAGTGTTTGCACGTGTGTTAATAATTCAGCAAGGGACTGGATAACAGCATTGCTGGTTCTAAGGACAACTCCAAAAACTTTGTGAGTGCACAAGTGGTGGTTCATGGACTTGCTATAATATCCGCAAGACTCTTCGATGGTGATTGTGCACCTGCACAGTCACAACAGATGGCTGCTGGCCATCTCTACAAGGACTACAGTGGGTCTGCATCTTTGGTGACCCACCAATACCATTATTTCTACAAGGAGTACAGTGGGTCTACACCTTTGCTGACTCACCAGTACCATTATTTCTACAAGGACTGCAGTGGTTCTGCACCTCTGGTGGCCCACCAATACCGTAATCTCCACCAGGGCTACAGTGGGTCTACTCTGTGATTACCTACCTACCAATATTCTTCAAAACGTCGAATGACTCTGCTGTGGGTTTCCTCTGTTGTGCCCCATTACCTGTCTGCATGTCGAGAGTCAGCACTGTCTTTCCGTTGGAAGGACAACACTACTTCTTCAAGACTGCATGGAAATCCGTGTGCATTTTCTTTTACTGCTCAGACTTTGAGAAAAACACTGCACCGGCGGGGTCAGGGATTTTCTCTGCCTCGTGATGGCTGGGTGTTGTGTGATGTCCTTAGGTTGGTTAGGTTTAAGTAGTTCTAAGTTCTAGGGGACTGATGACCATAGATGTTAAGTCCCATAGTGCTCAGAGCCAAAAACACTGCAAATTTACTGTGATGAATGATCAGGACTGTCTTTATGGACTGTGGG
This sequence comes from Schistocerca nitens, assembly GCF_023898315.1. NCBI lineage: Eukaryota > Metazoa > Arthropoda > Insecta > Orthoptera > Acrididae > Schistocerca > Schistocerca nitens. Next base: position 61,876,361 of record NC_064624.1, read on the forward strand.
AAAGTTTTAGCTTTTGACCAACATAATAAGTGTGTGCATTTGATATCTTTGTTATTGTAATTATGAAAATTTTTTTCAAACCTGTATTGGCCACTGCCCAAAGCAATTTGTAAAAATTTTTGTGGGGAGCATGGGGGCTATGTAAGTAGGCTGTTTAGGTTTTCTTATTGGTAACGCCACGTAGCGCTCTGTATGAAAATCACTGGCTGTGCTGTGTGCAGTTTGTGGCTAGTTTGCATTGTTGTCTGCCATTGTAGTGTTGGGCAGCTGAATGTTAACAGCGCGTAGCGTTGCGCAGTTGGAGGTGAGCCGCCAGCAGTGGTGGATGTGGGGAGAGAAATGGCGAAGTTTTGAAATTTGTAAGACTGGATGTGGTGGTGGTGGTTGTTGGGATGTTTAAGGGGGACTAAACAGCGAAGGTCATTAGTCCCCCGACTGGATGTCATGAACTGCTATATATATTATGACTATTAAGGTAAATACATTGTTTGTTCTCTATTAAAATCTTTCATTTGCTAACTATGCCTATCAGTAGTTAATGCCTTCCGTAGCTTGAATCTTTTATTTAGCTGGCAGTAGTGGCGCTCGCTGTATTGCAGTAGTTCCAGTAACCAAGATTTTTGTGAGGTAAGTGATTTGTGAAACGTATAGGTTAATGTTAGTCAGGGCCATTCTTTTGTAGGGATTTTTGAAAGTCAGATTGCGTTGCGCAAAAATATTGTGTGTCAGTTTAAACACAGTCATGTATAATTTTTCAAGTGGACGTTTCATATGTGGCCACTGCAGATGTCCACTATCTCTGTCCGTTGTACAAGTTGACTTTCCTAATCGAATATACTTTCTGAAACGACATACATATCTGTCACTGCCACCTTCAATACTGGTTTAGCTACATCTACCATGGTCTAACGTGCTTACTGTAATTGAAACTGTCTGTCGAGTGAGAGTTACAGGTTATGAGGATGTACTGACACTTCCTGACCTCTGCCAGTCGTACAAACCAGGACAAACATTCCGAATGCAAAACACATTTCTGGAAACTTGAACGTATCGTAATTCACGATTATTATTGCACGTCGTTCGGCTAATTTTCAAAAATGTTTTCTCTTATTCCCACAACTACTCTTATTCTAATGACTAAACTTGTTCGAAATGCTAACATTATTTAAAACTATAAAAGTGAGCAAGTTTCGCTTATGTCCTATGGTTATGTTGTGTACTCCATCGTCTTGGACATGTATGAGTAGGGGTGTTTCCAGTTGATTAAATATATTTCGCAAGCTTTAGGGGACATTTATCGCAATTCCAACGCGGCTGCATCATGAAGTTTTTGTATGACTTATATTGAGCTACGGTCTTAGTCATATCTCCTTTAGCTATTCGGTGTAGTGTGTTGACCTCTGCCGGCTGGTGTGGCCGTGCGGTTCTAAGCGCTTCAGTTTGGAACCGCGTGACCGCTACGCTCGCAGGTTCGAATCCTGCCTCGGGCATGGATGTGTGTGATGTCCTTAGGTTAGTTAGGATTAAGTAGTTCTAAGTTCTAGGGGACTGATGACCTCAGAAGTTAAGTCCCATAGTGCTCAGAGCCATTTGAACCATTTTTTTGTTGACCTCTGTCCCTCCTTGCTTCTCTTCCTTTTGATGCCAGTATGCATTATCACACAATTCAGGTGCGGTTTACATCGAACAAACAGTAACGGTAGACATATGATGTGTTCTCAGCACTAACTGCCTTTTCTGATAATTAGGGTCATGGTCATATTCACTTGACAAGTACACTTATGGTGCATGAAAACTACGAAGTGTTGTACGGACCTCAAAAGACAGAAAGAACGCAAAATCGTGATTGGCGATGTTCTTACTGGAGCTGGAAATTTAGCGCGGAATTCTACGTGAGATGAGTTTAATAGTTTCCACAACGAAACTCTACCTCGAAAACTGGCAGAAAATCAGAGAGATTTAGATCGTAGTAAAAGTAAACCAGCACAAAGACACAGCCACCACCCACAGTCTGCGACAGTAATGACGATGTTACCTATGACAGTCACTAAAAGCGGTTTCCCGAAATTCAGCGAAGATAATGAAGTAAATATTACAGAATTCGAGTCAAGAGCAGCTGCAGACGTGAGAAACTTTGAAGTCGAGATCTTCGGTGTAGTTGCGCAGTTTAAATCACTCAATGAGGGCGAGTCTTCCAGTCCAGATTGTATACCAATTAGATTTGAGATGTGACAGCCCCGTAGTTAGCAATCGTATACAAGCACTTGGTCGAGGAAAGACCCGTACCTAAAGACTAGAAAGTTGCACAGGTCACACCAGTACACAAGAAGGGGAACAGCAATAATCCATTCAGTTTCAGACCCAAATCACTGACGTCGATTTCCAGTAGGATTCTGGAACACATTATGTTCGTAATCAAACTGCACGCCAATGAAGCACCGTCTGACTTGAGCGACTGGATTTGTGATTTCCTATCAGAAGTGTCACAGTTCGCAGTAAATGAAGAGACGTCATCGACTAAAACAAAAGTCCTACCTGGAGTTCCCCAAGAATGTGTTACAGCGCCCTCTGCTGTCGTTAATCTATATCAGGGGTGTCCAACGCGCGGCGCACGGGACGCATGCGGCTCTAAGCAAGTATAAATGCGGCCCAAGAATTCAACATCTCTCACGCTATCGGAAAAAATCCGTTTTTGTAAATTTATGGTAAATAAAATGTTTTCAATTTGAATCTCTCGCCAAACGAAGCTGCAAACTATAAAATATCTGCGTGATACGAGAAGCGGCAGTTGACTCGATCCACACGAGTACTAAAAGGAATCCGGTAATTTTCTGTTACACGATAACTCACATAAATCTGAAGGCCGTCGATTCTGCTAAATATTTTCACATAAATTTTAGCGAGGTACTGGAAAACGTACAGTGAGTTTTATATAGTGAAATAATCGGTGAATTTAACTTTACAGAGATTCATACATTGTTTGCGCTCAGCAGGACCACACAGATGTCTCTGCTAAATTGTTTACATTGGCGGAAGACGTGCAAATGGAAATAATATCACCATAAGGAGTCACCATTTCGAAACAAAGATGTTCAATTTCTTCCAGTTTCCTCTTCCTGTCTGAAATCGTTGAAGCTCCAACAACAAATTACACAACAATTTTGTTCAACAGTTCTCCTTTATCCATCCTCTGCAAGACACCCATCTTGTTGACCGTGGACACGACCGCGTACCTTCTCTGTGACGTCCCTTTACATTCGTAACAGATGGGCCAAAGGAGGCAACTACACACCCCCATGTTGACTAGGTAACTGACACTGAGCTTGGATCCCTGTTTGCCGGCTGGCTGTGTTTGAATTTAATGATTGTCTCCATCGAGTATTCCCACTGCAGTAGTGTATAGTTACCGTACTTAAGAATAGAAAAAAAAAAGATTCAGATGAACCACATATCTGGATTAAGGAGGGTCGGGTAACTGAAGTTCTACTGCTTCCACACCTATAATCACCTGCGCCCATTGGAACAGGAATCATTATATTTTCCTTGAAGTCTGCGGATACACTGCTTGCCTCTTATATTTTGCATAACAGGGAGAACTGCTTTACCGTGGCTCTGAGGGAATGTCATCTATTCCGTAGGCCTTGGTTCTTTTGGTTCACTTTTGTATCCAGAGGGTTTAAAAGCAAATTGCATAACATGTGTTAGTGATTAAATGGCAACGGCCGCAGCCTTCCAGCACCAGAATCACTTTGCCTTCAATCACTGAAGGGTCGCTCACATGTGGAGCTGTAGACAGACGCCCGTAAAATGAGTGAAGCCACATTAACACACTGATCATTCATCCCAAGATACACGGTGATGTATCTGAGCAGCACAAGTCATATTTATGGACTTCCTTAAGTCCGCAGTTCGTGGTCGTGCGGTAGTGTTCTCGCTTCCCGCGCCCGGGTTCCCGGGTTCGATTCTCGGCGGGGTCAGGGATTTTCTCTGCCTCGTGATGACTGGGTGTTGCGTGCTGTCCTTAGGTTAGTTAGGTTTAAGTCGTTTTAAGTTCTAGGGGACTGATGACTATAGATGTTACATCCCATAGTGCTCAGAGCCATTTGGACTTGCTTAAGATACTGAAATTCGATTTTCATCCACGTTAAATATTGTGAGAAAGGCTTCAGCGAATGACGTATAGTCTCTTTCATACTTATACAAGTCACAGTGATGTCGGTATCAATTTCGCTTTTGAAATAGGACTGTTGTACTTTCTTGTATAAGTATTGAACTTCTAAAAGAGACAAAATCCACAGCATTTCGGAGTAATGACAGTATTTATATTTTAGGGTTTGCGAGGGACGTTCAGTAAGTAATGCAACACATTTGTTTATCTCCGCCAGTTTCGGTTGAAAAAAGGCGGAATATGTTGTGGGGAATCGTGGAATATTCCCGCTTCAGCCCACATAGTTTCATGAAGTGCCGATAGGTGGTGACACGATACGTGGCCTTCACAATGGCGTCTGTAACGGAGGTGCTTTCCAAGCCGGAGCTGGCAGTGAACAAAAGCACAGTGAGTCGTGGGGCGAGGCGTCCGTCGTCTCCACAGCAACGTTGCTCAAACCCGTCGGACCTCCCGTGTGCCGGCCGGCCAGCCACTCAGTGACTCCTGCGACGCTGGAGGCTGCGGACTCTCATTCGTGGCAAACGAGACGTCGCCGTCAAACACGTCGCTCCTCGACTGAGCGTCTGTGTTGGTAGCGCTGGCACACTCGTCCACACGCACATGCAGTGCCGACGACTCAGCGCCGTCAAGGCAGCCCTGGAGACGCGTGATATGCACGTGTAGATACCTGCCTGAGAAAATTTACGTACATTCTGTACACAGCGCGGCAGGCCTCACTCCATGGTACACAACCGAGACCTCTTAACATCGACACTTGCGTCTTGTTTATTACGACCTACTCTGCAACGCAACACGCGAAGCCCCTACAGTCCACAGAGCTTGTCCTAATACTCTTCTCACTAAAATGATTCGTCATAATATCAAGTATAAGCATTTTAAGGGCTTACTTTTTGTCTTGCTACAGCTTTAACACGTTTTTAAAACGTGTAAAAGGTGCACATATAACCCATCGTTAGGAATACGGCGGGCGACGAGCCTCGACAATCGAGCTGCCCACCCCCTGTTGCCAAAGTGGTTTCGCTGTAGTCGCTTCTGCCTCCGCGAAGTAGTGATGCGACATCTTACACATTCCGCCCACGTATTAAACATTACCGTAATAGCCTTCATGACGCCAGAGGAGAAATGTATCATTAATAGCTGCCCATATAAAATGTGGTGACCGCACTCCGAAGTGTTTGAATAGTCCACAGTAGAAAACTACTGGGAACTGGCGCGCTTAATCCAAACAGATTTGCTATACAAAATTAGGAGCAAAAGATCCGAGACCTATTTAGATCCGACGCAGCGTTTCACACGGAATACGAATCGGTTAATCAAGGTGTTTTTTCTGCCGGTGGACATACAGAGTAACCTGCGCAACACAGAAGCCCTACCACCTCGGCTGTATGGATTACCTAAGATCCATAAGAACAACGTTCCACTAGCACAGATTGTTAGCGCTCCTGGCTCACCGACGTACAAACTGGGAAAACACTTGGCCTCTCCGCTCCAGCCACACGTGGGGAAGACCGACACTTACATAAAGGACTGGATATTTCATTGAGAAGTTCAAGAAACTCAAACTTGCACCGAACGACACCCTGGTCAGCTTTGATGTTGTTTCTTTGTTTACGAAAGTGCCACTCAGTGACGCTCTGGAGCACATCGGTTCCATTTTCCCACAAGACGTCACAAAGCTCTCTCACCACGAGCTATTTCACGTGGAATGGCAATTTCTACGAACAGCTGGAAGACGTCTTAGGCCAGTGGTGGCCAACTTCTTCATGGAACATTTCGAAACACATGCACTGGACTTGGCGACTTGCAAACCTAGGGTGTGGTACAGATACGTCGATCATACTGTCGCTGTGTGGAGCCATGGTGAAAAACAGCTCTGTGACTTCCTAAGACACTTGAACAGCTCCCAATCCAACATAAAATCTACAATGGAAGTAGAGAATGTTAAACTACTAAAACTCGCACTTTTTCAAAGAAAGTATAGACATTACGTTACTTCACCCAAAAAAAAAATTCTGTCTTAAACCTAGTGTTGTACTTAGTCATCTTGCCTAATAGACACTATTATTAATGACATAATTAAAAAAATACTTAATAAAAATGATATCATCAAAAATTTGTCGTCAAAGTGGTTGATGTCTCCCACCCACCTCATTGACGATGTGTCAGAAGAGACTGTTGCTCACAAAGGGCTCGTTTTAGCTGTATTACATCTGCGTGTCAGTGGAGTTCAACAGTTGGTTAACAAAAACGTCCTGTATTCAAACTAGTTGACTGTTTAGAAAGAATTACCACAAAATGTGACAGCTGAGTAAGCTATAAAAAGGACTGTGAGAACGTAAAATGGAAAGTGAATGAAGATTTCGAGGAGAGTCTATTGCTATACGTTTTTACCTCATTCACTGACTGTTGGACTGTCTTGTATCATGGAACGGACAATTTTAGATTTCTAATTTGTTGTTGGAGAAAACTTTATTCAGGAATGCTTACAGTTTCGTTTCTATGATGATTTTCTTCATTTGATGTGAGTGTTCAAATTAAAGAATCTAAATTTTTTGTCTTGGTGACTCCTGGAGAGGAAACAGGTGGGAGGTGGATCCACGGTGCTGAGGAGGAGGAAATGAAGATCGGTGAATACTGAGGGCAGCTGGGGCAGATGTGGATGGGAGGGTGAGAGGGGTCACTGTGCACTGGGCTGCAGACAGGCGACACGTGAAGGCAGTGGGGTGTCTGGTGGAAGGCTACACAGGGAATTGGGGTTCGATTCCGCGTCAGATCAGAAATTTTATCCACTTTTGGACTGGATGTTGAGTTGTCCTCATTGACATTTCATCATCATCGAAATCAAGAAGCGGAAGTGGCATCACATAATGAAAGGATTTAAACTACACAGCTGAACAAGCCCCAGGTGGAGTCTCCCGGCCAAAAATGCTATTAGGTAATTTAATTCCACCTGCTTATAAAGATGTTAACATCAACCTTACCATCCTGTGACCATATGCGAAGTTAAACAAGATGTAACTAAATAATTTTTTGCTATTTTTAAAACAGGGAATACGAAAAATTAGTCCTATCCCCATTCATTTGCATCCGGGTTTATGTAGAACATATAACTACTCGAGTAACACTATCGTAAGAGCAGTGCTGAAGAGATCCTTAAGGTAATGTAAGTAGTCTTTGTCTTGAGGAAACAATAGAGATATTTCTCGAGTGACATTTACAAAACACAATAACAATTAAAAAATGCTCCTTTCATTACCAATAAACAATACTTCTATGTCTGAAAGTTGCTTTTCCCAGCATATAAAACGTTAAGACAACTTACAGGACTACAGCTAAGTGGCATCTTCAACACGTGCTGATGTTTAGACAGGTGAACACTCCACCATTTTCAAGTCGAAAATGGCGAATTATCGGTGCTTGCCGAAGACTTCACCCAGCTGCATACTCACAAGGTGTTTGAAGCAATCTCTACATTATATCATTAGTGAAAAGTACTTGGTAAGAGCAGAAATAAGCCTTATATTAAACTAGCGAAAACTGCGACATACACAGCTTACTGCCATATAATCTATATGATTGGAATGCATCGTAAGTTCTTATCTCAGACTGAATTTACCACTGTGTCTGCAGTATGGATTAGACAGTAAGTAGTGTGGGACTGCTGGCACTGGATAACTATGATCCTGACCTAAAGGTCTTTTCCAGAAACGCCATACAATCTAACTTGTTATATTTCGCAGTTGTCAGCACCAGCTCTTTTTTCATCTTCAGCGTCATTCCGTGTATCCTACCATACTCATGCAGTTGTGCTTGTTATATTTTGCTGAGGTCATTGCCAGCAGTTCCTTACCCCCAAGGAGTTCATGGGACTCATGACATCCAGCTACCTGACAAAGCCTAGGAGGTGGAGAGCGAAGGGACTGGGACTCATGTGATCATAATGAGCTCTTCTTTGTCTCCAAGGTCATAGTGGGAATCATAACATCAGCGTCGTTGCATCTGGCCACGTGTCAGGGGTGTATGGAAGAGGAGGGGGAGGAGGGGAGGTACTTCCACGCCCCCTGCGCTGCTGTAACCCTGCTCCTCAGCCAGAGATGACAGAAATGCAGAAAATACTGTACATTTTGTCAACTGTGCTTGCATTACTGACTTCCAAAAATTCTTTTAACGACTGGCTCACCAGTCACATTGGCGTCATTGCCTATTGTGTTCGTTCAAAAGGCATTAAGCAAAACCTGATTCTGACGTGTCTGTTACCAGTTATTATAAAATTCCCGCGACTGTGGTGACATTTCTAAGCCTTCGCTAGACTATGGCGACTTATCACCGACCAACTCAACTTCTTAATTTGCGTTTTCACTACCTATCGCTTGTTCTGTTTCATTATTGTTTGATAAATTGGTTAATAATTGTGGATCCGCGCAATTTGCTGGAATCTGACGTAAACTACTGGTATTTGCAAATTGCTCAACGTAGTTCATTTCATCCTGTACTAAATCGTTATTTTGCAACACCCTGTTCACTTGTGCTACGACGGATTTTGATATTGTTTTCTGTTGTACCAAACATGATGAAATACTGATTTTTAGGAAAAACAAAATTCCTACAGTGACCAAGCAAACAAAAATAAAACTTTACTACTGTCCACGCCAATACTGAACAGTGAATCAAATTCACACAAACGTGTACTATTATGTCGACAGTTTATGTAATAGAGTAATCAATAAGCGTCACGCGACATAAAATTTCACAAATTGGACACATGATTTTAAAGTCATTGCCTGAAGAAGAAGTACAACATTAGTAAAATTAGCGCAGCGGCATCTCTTACTTTCGAGAAAATCAACATTATCTGACTACATATTACCAAGAGAATCACTAACTAACCTGGCACCAACGTCGCCGTATGTATCCTCCCCACAATATTGTTTCTTATGAAATTTAGCCCACATTTACCCCCCACTCTTTAAAAATCTGCATGTTACGAAAACTATGTACTCACAAACTGTTATCCAACATAAACTCGTATGCTAACCCTTGACTAAACAGAGCCTAATTTGAACTGAACTGTAACTGATCTGAATTCAACTTCTCTTTATATTAAACGCCCAACTTAAATAAAACCATTATATCGCGCCGGCCGGGATGGCCGAGCGGTTCTAGGCGGTTATAGTCTGGAACCGCGCGACCGATACGGTCGCAGGTTCGAATCCTGCCTCGGGCATGGGTGTATGTGATGTCCGTAGGTTAGTTAGGTTTACTTAGTTCTAAGTTCTAGGGGACTGATGCCCTCAGAAGTTAAGTCTCATAGTGCTCAGAGCCAATTGAACCAATTATGTGGCCCCAATGAAAATTTCCACTTACCTTGCGTTTTGAAAATATTATTGCAGATTTCTCGAAAGCCCAACAGCAAACAGAAAGCAGGCAACGGCTAAGCTAGATTTCTGTTTCTAAAATATATTCGAACTGTTTCACGCAGTAATGCATAATGATAAGCAGTGGGGTGGGGAGAGTAACTATTCCTATGAAATGATGTTCCAACAAACGATTTTAGAGAAGTGTTTATTCAAAAAGATAGAGTAAAATCTCGCGTCATCTGTACACATAACATTGGTCTGAACAGTACCATGCTTAACAAAGTGAGCAATGATTTACCAACATATACATCATATTCACCCTTGCTGTCCTTTACAATCGTTCTTCCTTCATCTAACGGACTTCATCACAAGTCGACGCAGCACCACTGAACACGTCCATCAACTACCACACTTCAACTAAGAATGAATCAGACTGCGCAGAGGCAAAGACCGCACCACGACAGGAGCAAAGATTGCTTAACAGTAACGTAACATGCTCTCTCTCTCTCTCTCTCTCTCTCTCTCTCTGGCATTCACATCGACAACACAAAAAACTCAACCTTACAACCTAAAAAGAGCTCCTCAGGGATCGAGCAGCGATCCATTCTGTAATCGTCTCCAGCTGGTAATGCCATGTTTTTTAGCCAAGATATATTTAAAACTTTTCTGTAGTCAGATGTTGGATGCTATATTAAATCTATAAGATAGTTACCAATAACTACTGGGATTGTGATTTGAAATATAAATATATTATGTAGTTTTACTTCACAGTTATAGGTCATCCACGTTGAACAGTCGATTCCAACGGTTTTATCGTGTAGTATAGCCCTGTATAATGTAGTATATACTATAACATACTTCGCTGTATAGTTTGTGAATCCAACGTGTGCAGTGTATAAATTAATAATCCCGTAAAATATTTCGGAGAACAATGTTTCCCCCTGTACCAATATACACTGAAGCGCCAAAGAAACCGGTATGCGCAAGCGTATTCAAATACAGAGGTACGTAAACAGGCAGAATACGGCGCTGCGGTCGGGAACGCCTACATAAAACAAGTTTTGACGCAGTTGTTAGATCGGTTACTGCTGATACAGTGGCAGGTTATCAAGGTTCAAATGAGTTTCAGCGTGGCGTTATAGTCGGTGCACGAGCGATGGTACAAAGCATCCCCGAGGTAGCGATGAGGCGGGGATTCTGCCGTACGACCATTTCACGAGTGTACCGTGAATATCACGAATCCGGTAAAATATCAAATCTCCGACATGGCTGGGGCCGCTAAAAGATCCTGCAAGAACGGGACCAACGACGACTCAAGATAGAGTGACAGAAGTGTAACCCTTCCCCCAACTGCTGCAGATTTCAGTG